>NC_054536.1:86281938-86486938 GCF_017654505.1 Polyodon spathula | reverse complement strand
TTATATATTATATTAATCACGATATATATGATACACGTCGGTGCTAAATATATAGATATATACGTAGCGTGCACAAGAAATCATATAGGGATTTGCCTTAATTTTATGATATTCAACACGTGTATGACTTAATACATGTAACGTTTGCATAGATATATGTATTATAGATCAGTTTGTCAATTCATGTTACAAGTTGTAACATACTATTATACATGTGTAATATATGTATGATGAAACTACTCAAAAACTGAACTAAATAGGTATATTTAATATATTTTCTAAACATGTTTTTTTCATTCGTTTTAACTACCGTTTGGTTATTTTTTTTATTGATGTACTGTATATTAATCTCACCGTTATATTCGCACAAAGTCATTGATGTAATATTGTGTATAGCATTGCCAACACACAATCAACTATTTGAACCATGTTTTGTTGTGTTTTCTTTTGTTTGTTTGTTTGTTTTTTTGTTTTTTTTTAAGCAAATGTTTTAAACAAATTTCAAATGTACATTTTCGAGCTCAGGAGCCGCCGGTTTGTCAATTTAATTTGACGGGGAAATATTGTGATTTAATATTTGTTCATACTGTTAATATTATGGCCCAATAATATTTAATATATCGTTGAATCCCTAGACTTTGTCACGTTTTAGATTGTTCATAATACATTTGGCCAATTATATTACAGGCTTTCCCTGGTTCTTTAAATACATTTGAAAGTTGACATACAGCATTATGCAAAAACATTCACTATTATGTTTCTTTCAAGAGTCTGACAGTGGTTATTCTCTTTGCAATTCTTAATAGGAAGCCACTTCACCTCCTTCAATCTGGAACGGGGAGTTTTTCGGGCGTGAAAGCCTACCAGTCCGGTCTAAAAGTGAGAAAAAAGGAACTTATTACTGGAGTTCAAATCCACCAGGCGTCGATGACTTCCCATCCCGATAGTGAAGGATGTGCAAGAAAAAAGATACTTTCTCTTGGACGCATTGGTTAAAAAAAAAAAAAAAAAAAAAAAATCAGATGTAATTAAAACCTTGTATGTGTATTAACCCAAATGCGCCACCCAGCAAGAGTCTAATTATAAAGTTCCGGTTGAAAACAAAAATGTGTACAAGTCTGTCGAGTTCTCTCTCTTGTAAGACATCACCGTTCAGCGCGTGAACTTAAAATACTGCTTATGTTTTACTGCCTTACACTACAAAAGGCAAATATCTCTTTTAAACTGGCACATGAATAATTTTGTTTGAAATGACATATCAGGGGCCCGATTCAGGTGCGTTTTTTTTTTTTTTTTCTTAGCCTGTCTATCTAGCGTTGCACACACATTTGGTCGTATTACCTGTCGTATTACACCAACACCATAACCTATAAATACAACAGGAGGACCACAGTCGTTTGCATCATTGAAATTTGTGAAACATGGTTGCTGTAATTTATACCGTGTATTTAAGACATAGACAGAGACAGTTACCAACACTAATATGTGCGCGGTGTCTTTGACATGGTTTCTGATCAAGAAATGACCGTGAACAGCTTACAGGGAGAATATGCAATACGTCCCTAATATTCAAACGGCCCTCTCTTTCTTTTGTGGAATGTGTGCACCAGGATGAGGGTGGCTCAGCCTGTTTGTTTCGCATTACGTCTCCACTTTTTAGTTTGTTTGGAGGGGCTGGTGTCAAGCTGCTATAACCTGTCCACTTTCTTTTTTTTTTTTTTTTTTTTTTTTAGCTTGATCCCATGTTATGACCCGCTGGCAACATTTATCTTATTTGCAATTGCATTCCCTTCCATCCCTCTAAGAGAACTTTTTCTGTCCGGTTTGTCTCTTAACATAATCATGTTTACTTGCATCTGTCACCCAGGCCAACCCTGCTTTATCAAACACAACGTGAAATCGCGTAGCCTACCCGCATGACAGCAGGTCCTGACACGGTTAGGTTCCGACCAGGGCATGTCAGTGTGAAAAGGGTTCTGTCCCGTATATAACTAATGATTAGGCAAATGAGATTTCCAAGACCATTCAAAAAACACTTCTTTCCTTGTGTTGCGTTGTGTATTTTCAGACTTGGGATACAATTTGCTAGCATGCCTGTCATGTTGAAAGACACGCGATTCGACTGGAATATGATATTGATAACTGATCGAAATAGCAGGTGGTAACTGGTCGAAAGGCCTATTTGATCTTACGTTCTCACAACAATATATAGAAACGAGCTCCAGCTCTACAGTAAAAATCGTATCCATGGTGATACAACTTAATAATATAATTATCTACAATTATGTTTTTATTGTAACGATTGTTAGATTGCAATATTGTCATTGCAGTTGTCTCTATTCATGGGTTGCCAAATTGTGCACAAAGAATTCGATGTATTTATTTATTTTCTGTTAGTTTGCTTGACAATATAATTTAATAAAATGTGAATGTGCAATATGTTTATTTCTGATGTGTTTGCTTAGTTAGGTGTTAAAAGCCGGTTTACATTGTGGTATAACCAATAACGAGTTTCTTCTCATTTGTCTTTTTAACTCCAGTAAACATTCGTGGTCCCAAAATATGCATTGATTGGCCAATGTATAATAATATATGTAAAGGGACGTGTTAGCCATTTTTGTTACGCATCTGGAAGATACGCATTGCTTCTTTTTGTCATTGTCTTGTGTACAGTGCCGTGTTTACATATACTGGATATAATAAAGACTAAAGCTTTTCTGCAATGGCTTGGGGAGGGTAAGACAATTTAAACTGCTGCTTTGCTTTTTTAGGGTTACAGAACTGATCACAGATCAATGGTTGGAAACGAATTTCTTGTCTGATATTTGTATAACTCATTCAACAATAACCACAGAAGAGACATAATGGAAGAACAGCAAGAGGCTTCATTTTGATGCGAAATTTACCTTTTAATTAATAAAACATTCATGTTTATGGTTAAGAAAATCAATACCGCGTATTATTATTATTATTATTATTATTATTATTATTATTATTATTATTATTATTATTATTATTATCAGTATTAAAAAAACAAACAAACAAACAAAAAAGCTGTAATCCTTAATATGCTATAGTGTAAGCAATACGGCTGATGCAGCTAAAAAAATAAACTGGCATTTAATAATGATGTATCCACGGCTATAATAAACGTTTCTGTTTTATTTTGTGGTTAGTTATTGTGTACCTAAAGTGTGTAATAGCGTTTTGTTTATCCTAGGATTAACGTAATGATCTATTTTGTGCAATATAGCGTGTCCATATCCTACGGTAAACAACCAAAAGATCAACAGTTAAAGCCGAATGCATTTTAGTAGCCTGAGGTAAACGGAAATGTTGGAAGTCTTACTATTTTGATTCTTATAATAATGTGGAATTGTTCTAGTCAGCTTCGCCCTCTTTTAAACGAGCAGCAATTTACTTCACAGCTGTGCAGAATTGAATATTATTGCCTCATCCATGTTCCGAGTTATCTTCCCACGCGCCTTTTGGAGGTGGTGTTCAGGATTGATGTTTGTTTTTTTACCTTTTGTAAAACGAGTACTCACCTAATTTATTTCTCTTTTGTTTTCCATTGTTGGTCAATCCAAAAGAATAGACATAAATATGGTAATTGTAGGCATTAGGAAAAAAAAAATGACAGCAATATCTTTATACGTTGAATTATACGCGTTAAACAAAAATGCGTTATGTTCAAGAGATGGCATTATTATTATTATTATTATTATTATTATTATATATTATTATTATTATTATTATTATTATTATTATTATTAGTAGTAGTAGTAGTAGTAGGTGGCAGGATATATATATGCATATGTGTGTGTATATATATATATATATATATGTCTTGTTACAGACCATTACACTTTTGAATTTTACTGAACCAAACTATCAATCAATCTATATATTTTATATAGCGCCTTTCATAGTGGACCACCATCACAGAGCACTTTACAAGATACAGTAACAACAAGAAAATCCATAATACTTTAAATGCAGAAAAATGCATAACTAAGATATTTACTATACTAAAAATATACATGCTTGCTGCATCTAATATGATGAAGAAATTAAAATATTGTGTACAGAATTTTTTGTTATTTTTCTTAGCTTTGTCAGGCATTATTAGCTCTGACAGCATGCGGCTCAGGTTTTTAGGAGAGGATTTTGTAAAGAGATGACAGACAGGAAGGGCAGCAATCATGGGCTTCTTGGGCTAAACCCTTTTTTTTTTTTTGCCAGAATGTTCTGTTCGATGCCATTTATCCTTGATGATAGAAAATTGCTCTGTTGCCAGGACACTGCTGCTGAAATAGAGGGCAAGAGCAACATTTCCATTTTCCAGTTTGAAAGCCATTCAAAAGAATTAGGAAAATGAAAAATCCAGCGGTAAACAAAGGGGACTAAATAGATTCATATAATGCACCTTTTTCATTTTTCATTTTTTTGTGTTTAATGCCATGGCTTGTAGTCAACTCTTTGAAATAAGAGGATTGTGGAACACTTTCATGACCCCTACATTCTGAATTACCTCAATAGGCTAGCCCTAAAATCCAAATCAGAAAAGTATAAATAAAGCCCCTGTAACATAATCTACAGTTCACGATTTCATTAAATGATATAGTATGACACTAAGACTATTTTAGTTTGGTCTATTGTATTCTAAAAGATTAATGAAACATACTCATTTTCTGTGTACAGATCCCAGTCATTTATTGAAAAATACAAATAATCAATAGGACACTATCTTTCTGTACGACTTAACTTACCAGTAGATAACACTAACAGTATGCCACCAGCTGCTCTATTGGAAAATGATTGGTTCCAATAAAGGTCACAAGGATCTGCTTTATTTATATATTGCACCTGATGGTCCTTCTATTTCAGATATTTTGATTGTAAGCACATCAAAGTATAAACTGCCAACCATATAGGCTTGGAAATCAGTTGTCAAATGACAACCTCATTTCCTGTAATTGCATATGCTTATTTCATACATTTGGCCCCTTTGAACTACAGATTAATTGTGGTTAAATAATAGGTCTGGAAAATTACCTATATGGTAACAGTATCCTGGGAGACAGTCAGCATGGTTTTAGGAAAGGGAGATTGTGTCTAACTAAGATGCTTGATTTGTTTGAGGATGCAACATCGACAATGGATAATTGTAAAGCATATGACATGGTTTATTTAGATTTCCAGAAAGCTTCTGACAAAGTCCCACATAAAAGATTAATTCTCGAACTGAACGCAGTAGGGATTCAAGGAAACACATGTACATGGATTAGGGAGTGGTTAACATGTAGAAAACCAAAAATACTGATTAGAGGAGATGGAACCAATGGAGGACCACAGGGATCAATATTAGGTGCTCTGCTATTCCTAATCTACATTAATGACTTAGATTTCGGTATAGAAGCAAACTTGTTAAAATTGCAGACAACACAAAAATAGAAGGAGTGGCAAACACTGTTGTAGCAGCAAAGTTGATTCAAAATGATCTAGACAGCATTCAGAACTGGGCAGACACATGGAAAATTACATTTAATACAGACAAGTGTAAGGTACTGTACGCAGGCAATACAAATGTGCATTATAAATATCATATGGGAGATACTGAAATTGAAGAAGGAATCTTAAGACTGAGGAGTTTATGTTGACTCAGAAATGTCTTCATCGAGGCAATGTGGGGAAGCTATAAAAAAGCACAACAAGATACTCTGATATATAGTGAAAAGCTGTTGAATTAATGGGAAGTAGTGTTAAAACTTTACAATGCATTAATATGAGCTCATCTACAATATTGTGTTTAATTCTGGTTACAGAGCTACAAAAAAGATATTGCTGCTCTAGAAAGAGTGCAAAAAAGAGAATTTGTTATAATAATAATAATAATAATAATAATAATAATAATAATAATAATAATAATAATAATAATAATAATCTGATCTTGTCATCTTTCTCAGTCTCTGAAGTTGGCGAACACATTAACACACTAGCTATATCTATATTTTGTAAACCATTTATAAACTATGCACTTATTTTCTGCTTGAGCAGCTTCTAAATGGCATTATAATACTTGTACCTATCCTTTAATGCGTCTGTAATGTTTATTACAATTTGATTTGTTAAATAGTAATTTGGAATTGGGTTTAGAGTAATCTAATGGCATTCGGTATATGTTATGTTGTGCCTATAGCCCTATTCTGTTCAGTTTTACAAAACAATGAAGAATTAACTTAGGTACTACTTTGTACGATCCATGATAAACATGTAGTGCCTGTAGAGACATTAGCTGTTTGACATTTAAACAACTATATTTTAAAAAAAAACATGCATTATATCAGTGAGTGTTCCTAAGATTGTGTAACTTAATAGTGGAGCAGTAGTATGAATGGAAATTTAATAACACATTACTAGCATGAAATGAATATGGTGCATCATTACAAAACGCAGCACCTGGGTTGTACATTAAGGGGTTAACGTACCATAAAGATTGCCGTAATAATGGATATCCTTTTTTTCTCAATAATATTTACATTGTGTATGGTGTTATTGCATTTAGGAAAGGCATGTAATTACCTACATCCCCATGAGGTTTTGATGTGTACAAAGTAACAAAAGTGATCACAGTAGAAATCTATTCACCATGAAGATAGTGATTGCTGTGGAAATAATCCTTTGCATGGATCTTTCCTTTGCTAGCAGCGTCTCTATGACAAGGTGATTAACAGGAGCCTAATCCTGGGGGTAGATTACGTGCAGAATAGAGTCATTCTATTAGCATTAAAAATATCAATTTTGACCAAATGGACCGTGTAATTACTGTAACTACAGTATTTTGTAGAACAGACAATCCTCCCGTCATACTACTGTTTATCTATCCTTGTTAAAGTCAATGCAATAAGGTGTACACAAAACAGCCAAAACCAAACAAACTGGGGGGGATTCCTGAATTCCTTAAACATATCTGAGGATACAGGACATTGTTTTAAAGAAGAGTGTCTTTCACAAACAAACACACACCAATGCAAAATGATAATTACATTTTAATTAAATATCATATTAAGAACTGACTCAAGAGTTTCTACTATTATTACATTACCTAAAGGTACTTCTAAAAAGGTAACTTCTAAAAAATATCATCCAAAAAAAAATCTTCTTTAAAGAAGCATTTAACGTATTTCTTTTTTAATTTAATCATTTGTGTGTTCCACAAATTGCATATTTATTTGTAGAGCAAAGGCTATTTCACCTCAAAGGAAATATTTAACTGGGTTTAGAAGGTGTGAACTAGAAACCAAACTACAAAACCCCCAAGCATTTACACATATATTAACTGTTGGAGAGAGTGTTGCTGTTGAAGCAGCAATAGACGTAAAGGTCATGTAATACACTTCAATTCAATCCATTGATTCAGTGCTTTGACCATTTTTTCTCCCACAGCTGCAGCAGAAGATGGTCCGAGAAGTCTGCAGAGCCATCCTGGTGCTATTAGAGTTGTTGCTAATAATAGGTGTTTCATCGCAAGAAGATCAATCATGTTGAATTTTCCAAGGAATGGCTTCAGATCTACATCTGTCCCAATGGATCAAATTACACTTTTGTTTTTAGCTGCATTACTTTAAAATTGGTTGCCCTTTTTCATGCATGTGTGTCAATGGGCAGCTAAACTGATTTTCATTTCAATCTCTTGTCAGCTGAATATGTAGAGTTGAAATGCATTGCTTCTCCATCCAATAAATATTTTTCCTTTAAGTATCCTGAATTTCTTCACTGCATCTACCACGCATGCTGTTTCATTGCCAAGAACAAAACACATGCAGGTTATCCAACAATGAACCACAATGCTAATTCCATTCTATTTTCTTAAATAACAAACTGTAAAATTACATTTCTAGATTTATATTTCTAAATGTGCATTCATATCCCCTGAACAAAACTTTCTCATTCATGAAACATTAATGGGGATCATTCTCCTTTTTAAAACAAGGTGATTAAAGACTAAATTAAATTCCTTGAAACTCCGTCCTTTTACAGTACAGTAGTCTCCACGTATAGGAACACCTCATAAGAGAACACTTTGCCTAAAAGAACACCCTTGTGGTGAAACTGATTTTTCCCCATTGTAAATGCTCTGGCTAAAGGAGCTTAAAAAAACACTTTCTTGGCCCCAATAGCAATTCGTTCACAACTGATACAGTACTGTTTTTTAACCTGATAACTATTCATCATCAAACCGGTTTATTCAGTCTTTTCAAAAGCGACTTGTCGTCGCGAAAGTGTCACACCAATTGGTTTATTCAATCTTTCCAGAACCACCGTCATATCATTGCATCGTTTTGTATTCTGATTTCCACAAGTGCACCTCATCACTACAAAATGGCATGTAAACAAAGGTCGAAATACTACTGTTTCTCTTGCTACAAAAAGTTGGAAACTCTTGAAAAAAACCTGAATCAGACACAAGTCGATGAACAATTTGGTGTTTCCCATTCTAGTGAGTTACTTCACCATTCTGTTAAATAAGGTGCATGTCTTGTATATTGCTGCTGCAGTTTTTAATGTATGTAGTATTGCTGTGTAAATTTAGCTTGGCAGTTTATTAACATTAGTTTGTCTGTTACTTTATTATTAAAGTTTATTAACATACACTTGCCTATTTCTTTTCTTCTACTTATTTATTTAGTTTCATATGTTGGTACACGTGTCATGACAAGTAATACATATTTATTTATTAATTGTTTCATATTGTGTCGGGTGGCTAACTCCATCTCGGAGAACACTTTGCTTTCTTCCCAAGTGGTGTTCTCTGTGCCAGAGACAACTGTATTCCAAGTCACATACAAACTTAAAACTCTTATTTAGTAGAAAACAAGTCAAGCAGTTAAAGTTTTGGCTTATAACTTCTTAAATGAATTAAAGATTGAAATTTTGCTCACATCATTCATAGGCGACACAACGACTGGAAGTTCCAAAAGCTGTTGTAATAAAATTAATCTAGCTCTTTTACTATCTATGTATTGTAAGGGATGAATGATAACTGGTGAATTCCAAGGGTATTCTTCTTTCAACATATAGATGCAGTGTTCTCAGGTCTAACTCAACTATATACAGGTATGTTTTAAATTACAGAATGCAAAACATTAAGCGTATACTATTTACTTTTCCAAGGAACATCATATAAAAACAATATAATCTGTAAAACCTGTTTCCATTATGAGGCACATCATTATAACGGCAAGAAATCACACTTTAAAATAGTTACGAAAATCTATAGCAGAACTAGTGAAGTAGACATGGACATTTTTCTTATTTTTTGCAAGATGACACACTTTCTGGTTCCATTTATATTGAAATGGGTTTTGCTAGCTGAATACAAACAGCCTTCATATATGTATTTTGTTTATTTTACTGCAATGGGCACTACCTTTTTGTTTGCCTCCCACTGAGGCATACAAAATGCATTATTATAATGGAAAATGCATTTCGAAAACTAATTTAGCAGCGTCACAATTTCTGGGAAAGAAAGAAACATCTTCATAAAAAAAGACCCCATGATTGCTAACCACTTTAATGACTAGCACCTGCTTCAGTCCCAAAGCAACATACAGATGCAAATTTTTATCATGTCACAGAAATGCAGAGATATCTTCCAAAAGTATGGGTAATGCCACCCAGAAGCTATTTTGTCAAAATGGGCATCTCAGGTTCCATTCTGTAAGGCTGGGAAGCAACCGATACTTCCCCCAAAAGGGATCTAGAGTAGAGAATGGAAAGATGACAGTGAAGAGGAGAACGAATCCAGCTGCAGTTGGGCTTCTAAGGTTGAGAAGTGAGCTTCACTTACCCCCAGAAGAGACCCCTGGCACCCTGAATATTGTAATTAGGGAAATAGAATCTCGGTAGTAATTGGAATGCAGAAGGCTGAGTAGGCTAACCAGACAGCTGTGTAGAAGGAGTGAGGGAGACGACCCTATATTCGTCTACAGATGAGAGGAGATTGTGACAGGAAGAATACAGTTGAAAAACAGGTTGATTGATAATAGAGGAACTAGAGGGAGTGCAACGACAATAGGAAACAACTCAAGGAGGGCTGAGTATTTAGACTGAGGGGAGAGATTTAAGGATTTCTGAGGCCATGCATTGGAGAACCATTGATTGTGAAAATACCACTAAAGCCGATAGAAAAGGTGTCAGTAAGTAGAGAGAGATCGTGGAAGCAGATGTGAAGTTTTCCTTGCTTCCGAAAAAATATTAATATTAGAGTTGAGATTTTTGCTGATGTAGACAGAGCGAGAAGACATGAAATAAGTGTTCCAGAAGTGCAAGGAATTCAATTTTTAAATAGTACGGGTACTTTGAAAGGATTGAATGAGGGAATCAAAATGTTCCAGTTTATCGGCTGGGAGGCTTACTTCAAAGAAGCGGGTATCTAATGTTATCCCGAGGAATTCCAGTGAGTGGACAGGACAGAGTGTTATACAGTAGTTTCAGTAGGAAGTAGGTGCAGTAGGAAGAGTACACTATATGTTGAGCAACATCTTGGGGCTGTTGAAGCAGCCAAATGTTAACTGAGTAGTAAAATAAATAAATAAATAAAAAATAATGATAATAATAATAATTGCCCCTTCCAAAACCAAAGTGATGACAGAAGGAGGGGTGTATGGGCATGACTTTGAATGCATCTGAAATGTCTGTTTTGGCAAGCCAAGATCCCTGGATGGATGATTTAATGGAATAGATAGCATCGGAAACTGAGATATAATGCAGAGAAAACTGGTCTGAGGGAATAAACGAATTACTGCTGCTGATTGGCGCATGGAGAGGGGCAGAGAGGTCGATAATAAGCGGCTTCTTACGAGACATTATTTCTCTTGTGGCAACCCCAATAGGACTGATTCGGAATTGAGTGAAGGGGAGGCAAGGAAGGGGCCCTACATGAAACATTTTGCAATCTCTGAAGCTATGAGTGGGTCAATGAATTCTGGTTTCTTTTGTGCAAATTGTAGTTTTTTTTTTTTTTTGGGGTGGGGAGGGTTACAATGAAAGGAGGGTGATGGAATATATTTTAGCCCAAATCCAGAGATGAGGTAGGAAATTATTATGCGATTGGGGTGAGACGGGGTGTTGATGGGAGTGGAATCAATGAGCAGAGATGACTGACATTTGTAGGAAAGTGGGTCGATGAAACAGAGACACTGCATATGTGTAGGAACCGGCATTGTTTGGCTGCGTAAAATGTAGCTTTGAAATTATTACATATCTGTATGCCACCTGAATATTTAATTGGGCTGCCTGTTATATCCTTGGCAGTGGGAGTAGTTGGAGAGCTGATGAATGGATAGAGAATGGTTCCTAGAGGCGGTTCTTGCAGCCGGGATGTGTCTTGAAATGAAGAGCCCTCAGCCTCGGGCTGGGGTTAAAAAGGCATCAGCCTCGGGGTGCAGGGATGAAGAGGCAATGACCTAGGGGCGCAGGGAGGAAGAAGCGGTTGACCTAGGGGACCAAGGATGAAGAGGCAGTGACCTAGGGGTGCAGAGATGAAGAGGAGATGACCTAGGGGTGCAGGGATGAAGAGGCAATGACCTAGGGGTGCAGGGATGAAGAGGCAGTGACCTAGGGGCACAGGGATGAAGAGGCGGTGACCTTGGGGCGCAGGGATGAAGAAGCGGTGACCTAGGGGCGCAGGAATGAAGAGGCTGTAGTGCATTTATTTTATAAAGGGTACACTTTTCCAGGGCTTATGATTGTTTTATGCAATACAAATATTGCAAAACTACAAAGCAGTTCTCTACTGTCTTTCCATACACATCATCACCAGAAGGGTATGTAATGCTTTATACAGACTGTCCATTTAGTAGAAAGTTATTGGCATCACATTGTTTGTATGAGATGGTAATGACTGCACATTAAGATTAGCTGCAACTAAACATTAAGAATGAGTGGTAGACAGCCTAAGCTACACGGGTCTTCTCTAAAGCCACTAATAATAATAATAATAATAATAATAATAATAATAATAATCTGTTGAAGAGCTCTGGAGTGGTTGAGATCAGTCTATGATAGCATTGTCCAATGCTAGATGGGATGCTGCTTTTGGCTGAGAATGCTTTGTGGAATTGATTGCTGAATGAATTGCCTGGTAAAGGACAGCAGAATGCATAGGGACCATTGTAATGTGACATGAACCCAAAATCTCGTCAGCTGTGAAAATTGGAAGCAAGGATAGGACAATCAATCCTATCCACTAAAAACTGTCCTTAGGGCATCAGATAATTCTAGGGCATTTGCCAAACACTCTCATCTTTCACTTCCCGAGCTCGTCACCTCTCCGACATCAACCCACCCTGACCCTAACCCAACCCCAGCCCTAAAACCTAACCCTAACCATTAAGAATCATTTGATGCCTCGGGAACAGGGTGTAGTGGATATTCCTTTGAGCTGTGCACTGCTGCAGAACACAGACTACTCCGGAGGTGCAGAAACACGCAGCAAGTGATACCTGAACTGGAAATATATAGGCAGCTGTAAAAAATGTGAGCGGAACAGTGTTGACAGTCACGGTTAAAGCCAGGACAAGACAATCAATCCCATAATGCAATACGCATATCCATGATTCGATGCGTGTATCCCTACAGCAGCCATTATTAGAGTCTGCTCAACTCTGTAAGTAACGAGACGTGACGATAATGTAAAACACTGTACTTGTGCAGAGCACAGAAAAACAAGGACCAGAAACTAACCTTTCCTATAAAAAAACATCTAACGAGCAATATACATTTACTCGCTACCAAACCACGGAATTTCTTATTACCCTCAGCAAACAACTTTTGAATGAGCTGTTTCTGTTTCCGTTCAGAAGCTTTTCTTTTTGCTGGACAGCAGGGCTTGGCGTGAGTGATGGTTGCTGTAATGGCGGATGCTTACGCTCAGTTAAGAAGTTTTTCTCAGGAGGTTTTGAAAGTAGATGCCTGTAAGGGCAGTACGTAAAAGAGAATAGCTTCAGAAGCTGTATGCCCGCAACCAGATGTGTGCTGTGGCGGATTTATTGTCAATCAATTCTGCAGAGAAACAAAAGGTGAGTAGCGATTTCAAATCTACACTGATGATCACATTTACATGATTAAATCAGATTCTTGCAGGGTTGTGCAGCGATACCAAAAACAGACGGCCCATTCAGGAATGCATTTAGAATTCAGAGGTGGGACAGCTTTGTCCAGTAGTATCGAATGTAAAATGGTCAGCGGCGTTTGTTGGCTGTGCTGCGACAGACAACAAAAACAAAGTGCAAGACTGAGCAAACTCAAGGCTTGGGGTTTAAATAGGGGATTAGCTGATACTATTGGTAGGAGGGAAGTAGGGGGAGGCGACCTTGGTCATACCCCCAAAATAACACACAAGTTTAGAATAAGCACAACTTAACACTGAGAAACAACCATAATGAATATATTAAAGATGAATGCAAATGTGTTTCAAAAATAGGTCAGTGCGTCAAGAAAGAATCGTTTGACTGGATCCCTTGCAGAGTTACGAAACTCTGTGGTTGTGGGGTATTTTACTTTATTTCCAACAGCTGCATTTCATCAGGGTCGTGATTTACAGTTATTTGCCGTGATTCTAACGATTGTGATGCTGTACTATAAACAGAACTTATAATTGTGTACCCACAGGGCTATATTCACAGCCGTGCTGTTGTCTTTGTTCACAATCAGCAAACAGAACATTTTACATCCGTTTTGTAAGCTGAAAATGATAAGCATCATACTGTCATGGCTTGCAAAATTGTACCTGCTCACTGCAATAGAAGTAACCTCATTCAAACACTGCCACCTTGTAAGTGGAGGGGAACGACACTCAGGTTTAGCTGTTTTTGCTAAAATGACTTGTAACAACATACAATAAGTACCTATAATCATGTTTGTTATAAAAATTTTAAAAAATCAAATCCTTTTTAAGAGGTGTATTTTCAAGAACCAAGGTCCTGGCCACAGTCCAGAATAAAAAGATAAATAAAATATAATGCCTAGTCTACACATGCACAAGTTAAAATGTTGTAACTCTGTTAATATATATATATATATATATATATATATATATATATATATATATATATATATATATATATATACATATGAAATGCTATTCTGTTTCATTTCTTGCTGCACAATGTACAGAACGATACTTTTAGGGACTTTTTTCAGAGCTGGTTGACATTTTAATAATTCAGATATGTGTTTGTACGGATTGTTTTCTATAATTGCAGTAACGTTATTGTAACATAAAAAAAATAATGAATTAATAAATAAATAGCTTTCGCAAGATGCCTCAGTGACTGTTGGGAATGGTTCTGGTGAGGAATAGGGCACAAGAAGACAACAACCACTATCTCTCACCTCAGCTCACAACCCAGTGGATTTGGTATTTCATTTGCTACTTTTAAGTCCTCCAAGTGTGCCTGAGTTGTATGTTACTAGTTTTGTAACATAAACAGTGTTATTTTCCTTTAATGAAACATTAATCAAATGTCTACATTTATTAATAATGTCTTCGATTTTCAGTTATTCCTGACTTTTAGTTTATTTAGAATATGGAAATGGACATCTGATTTACTGCTGATTCAACTGGAAAAAATGTATACAATATCCCTATTAAATAAACAGTTGTTAAGAGATATTACATCCTTTGTGGTCTATCATGTTGTAGTCCCCCCACCCCCCCCCAAAAAAAAGAAAAGAAAAAAAAATCTGCGCAGTCCCTAATAGCATGCAAGCATACATTATCTAATAGCATGCAAGCATACATTATCTACAAATGTTCGACATTCACAATGGTGCCCCAATGGTATGTGACTTCTACGGGATGCTTCGTCTAAAGAAATACCATGGAAACTACTGGCAACAATTTATCCCCAAAATATTGGAACACATTTAGCAGAGACAGAAAGCCTATGAACAAATAATGGAAGTGTGCCAGTCTAAATAAAGTGTGGTTTATGAGTTGTGGTCAGAAATGTCTCTTTTTTAGTATGCAGTGCAAACTGCTGCCAACATTTTTTTTTACCATAAAGTTATTACACAAACCATTTTTTTCCTTCTCAGCAAGACACACTCAATAAAAGGCTGCCTGTAGCCCAGTAGTCTGCCACTGGAGAATGGAACAGACTGTGAAGCCAAAAAGAACCTGTGTGTAGCTGCAATTCTTCAAGCTGAGCTTTTCAATGTGTTTACTAGGAGTTTCTATGCAAAATGAGTCCTTCTAGCTGCACACATGCAGCACACCTATCAAAGATAGTTCAAATCATATTTATCTCACCTCAATCCAGAACCGAGAATATTTAGTAATGTTAAAAGAAACTTCATAAAACTGTTTGATGAACGATTCAGTTAAAGCTTTTGAGACTAGTCAAAACATCAAAGAATTCCAGAGAGATTATTTTAATATTACTGTGTAAAGCGTGGCATTCTTTTTGCATTTTCAGTCCAAGTATACACATGAGCAACCCTAAGGAGCCCTGGTTTGCGGCCATGAATAAAAGCAGCTTTCTTCTACTATGCAGAATCTTACTGGAAAAATGACAGCATCTCACAAGTGAGCAGGTGAACCTGAAAATGAAAATTAAACAAAATAACACTCAGTTATAAAAATTTTAAAAATTTAAAAAAATAAAATCCTTTTTAAGAGGTGTATTTTCAAGCCCCACCCCTTTTTTGCTGATTTTTTCACATCCCTCTTTATTAACATGCATACTGATAAATCCTCTCCTGATCACTCGTTTTATCACCAAACTCCTCGAAAATGCGATTCAAGTGATTATTTTATTACCATAACATCTCAAAAATCTCTGCAAATGTCTGTGATATTCTTTGAGTGCTGGATGCAGAAGCAACTAACACCATTGTTCTGTCTGTGTTATCTCTAATACATGGGTCTATGAGATACACCCTTTTTTAAATTTATTTTTTTAGGTTTCCTTTGACTCCTATCTGTCTCACTTGGCCATTGAAAGGTTTTCTCGGCTTTTTCCAAAAAAAAAAAACCCAAATAACTAGAGACCTGTGCTTTACGTCTTTTTGATGATATCGGACAGGGTCCGACATTGGACTGGAAAGGAAAAATTGTAATGTCGGACCTGGTCCAACATAGGACTGCAAAGGGTTAACAGTCTTTATAAATTTTTCGTTGCCAAGTGGGATTTTTTTTTTGTAGAACCTAGTTACAATTATTGACAAAACAAAAGGTTTTTAAGTCCAGTCATCAATGTCTCCATTGAGCAATGCTACCATGAGCAAATAGTCTGCTCCTGCTAGACTTGGTATTGGAATACAATCTTAAAGTGAATTATATTAGAACCCGTAAAACTTAAAATAGGCACAGACTTCTTGTTTTTCTGGACTTTCACGTTTTTCATCAGCATTTTTTTTTTTTTTTTTATCATGAAGGATATTTTTATGATGTCCTTTTAACCCACTGATATTAAGATGTAAATTCTGGAAAAAATCTAATCCAAAAATATGATACTTATAATTATGAACCTCATGGATCTTCTCAGCCAATCAGGTTCCTAGTAGAGTGTTCATTATCCCACAGGGCTTTAGAATATTAAAAGTCGCTTAACACAATTACGTAAATGTCTTCTAATCCCCTTCTTTGAGAAACATTATTGCATTATTCTCCTATTACCAATCATTTAAATACACATAGTGAATAGTGTTGCAGTCAAAGCAAGATTTACTGACGGTTAATTTTGTAGTCTATTCAATACCAATATGTTTCAGTTTTCTGTGTTCCCAAACAGCATGTAATTACAACCAAAATAAGGCCAGAAATCATCTCCAACAGGACATTTTAACAAATATAGTTCAATCCGATAGACATGACACAACAATGTGCTGTATAACCAAAGTTCCTATGTACCTACTAAATGTATTTTAGTCAGTTACTCATCCCCAATTAGTATACCTTAAAGTGAATACTTTTAGTTGTGGAAGTTGAGCAAAGTTTACCTTGGAGTAATTTAATATTCCCATTACTTTGAATAATTTCATTAGGCTCTGTGATAAGGTAGCTGAGCAGTGAAGACGTTCCCAGACAGGAGCAACAGATAGGCTCCCTCTGTCTCTGGAGACTGATGTGGCTCCCCTCGGTCACTGGAGACTTATGCAGCACTCCCTCTATCACTATTTCATGGGCTTCCTCTTCTTGGGCTGTGGATGCTTGGCCTCTCCCCTCTTGGAAGCTGGAAAAGTGGGCTTACCCCTCTTGGGCTGTAGATGCTCCGACTCCCCGATCTTGGACTGTGGACACTCTGGCTTCCACCTCTTGGTCTGTGGACACTCAGTTTCCCCCTCTTGGGTTGTGGACACTCGGACTCCCCCCCTCGTGGGTTGTGGATGCTCGGACTCCCCCCTCGTGGGCTGTGGACGCTCAAACTCACTCCTCTTGGGCGATGGACACTTGGACTCCCCCCTCTTGGATGATGGACGCTTGGACTCCTCCAACTTGGGCGTTGGAAGCTCGGGATCCTCAAACTCCATGTCCATGTCTGTGTCCCAATCTTTCTCCAGGCAGCTGTCCTCCTCATGCCCATAGTGCAGGCAGTTTGTTTACCACTCCAGGTCTGTGTCTAAGTCCTCTTCCCACTCTGGGCAGTTGGCCTCCACATGCCCATACTCCATGGACATCCACCTCCCAACGATCTCGGTGGATCCAGCCAACCACCTTATCCAATGCATTCATGGCCTCCTCTAGTGCAGGGTACTTCCCTCGGATCCTATTCAGCTGGACTTCCAGTGGCAACTGGACGAAGACCTGTAACATTTCACAAAGCTGGGTCTCCAGGTGTTTTTGCTCCTCCATTTTCAGCCACTGGAGGGTGCTGGGGTCCAAAAGCCATTTCCCAGATACTTGCATGTCTTTCTTCACTCACAAAAAGTATTTACAAAAAAAAAAAAAACCTATTGTACCCGCAGTATCTGCTCTTTATTTGATCTGTGGAAGCACTAGATCTCAAGGTGGACACCACATGTGACAGTGTAACCGAGAGTGATGACGTTCCCAGACCAGAAAGCTGACAGACACACAGACGGGTGAAAAGTACTCGTGTACCATTTTTATTCAAAACAAAAGTAAAATAAATATTAAAACAAAAACACTGCTCACAGAGCAAAAATAAATGTTCAAACAAAAACTAATCACGAACACAAACTGACACCAAACAAATACCGTGCTTCCTGCATGTGTAGCAATTGCTTTCTTTCAGTTTCGTTTTTGCTTTCATTTCTCTTGCTCTCACGTACCCCCTCTCTGTACACCCCCCACCTCCCCAGAACAACAAAAGCTTCTGGTTTTTATACCAGTAACCATAACAATAATTACCACACTCAAACAATAATTTAATAAATGGCACCAGCCACATTCTCACAAGCTCTCTGACAGAGACAAACAGATACCATCGCATCTGCCAGACCACATCCAAACCAAACTACAACAAAGAAAAAGCACTGTATACACACACATACCCACAAACCATTCTATAAATATACCCACAAATTCACCCTTTCTAAAATAAACACAATACATTTAATCAACAGAGCTTTGCCCTGCCCCCATTTACACGCAGGGCTTTTGTGTCTGCCACAGGCTTGTATATGCAATTTATAAATTTTTTTACTTAGTGTGCCCAATTATTTTACCCCTGATTTTCTCCTCAATTTGGAATGTCACATTCCAAGAGTTTCAGAGGATTCAGCATATTCTTGGGGTGGAAGGAAATAACAGTATCAGTAGCGGAGGAAGGAGCAGGGAGATTAATATTTGCAGTGATTAAGAAATGATCAGAGAGAGAGAGAGAGATATCTGAGATGGAGAGATTGGAACAGTCAAGACCCCTGGTGATGAGCAGATCCATTGTTTGTCCTTGGGTGTGAGTGGGGACATTGACAGATTAAGAGAGCCCAAGACAGTCCAGGGATGTGCTGAAGTAGGTCACTAAGGGGGAAAAGGCAAGTCAACATGAATGTTGAAGTCTCCTAGGAGTAGGATTTTGTCTGTAGAAGTGCAGATGAGGGAGAGGAATTCCGAAAACTTAGCAATAAAAGCCGAGTTATTCTTTGGTGGGCATTAGATAACAGCAAAGCTGAGGGACATGGGAGAGGGGAGCTTGATGACGAGATGCTCAAATGAAGAAAAAGCTGGCAAAGAAAGAATTATACAAGTGCAGAATTTGCAATAACAGTAGTGTCTCCACCTCATCCAATGAGGCGAGGCTTCTCAAAGAGGGAATAGCCATTTGGGGTTGTTAGATGTAGCAAGTGCAGAGTTTTAACTAGACAGAAAAGATCAAGATTAGCATCAGTTATAAGATCACTAAGAAGCAGAGATTTTTTTTTTTATTTTCAAATTTGTAGCAGGCAGTGTAGGAGGAGAAGGAGTTAGTAGCAGTATCTGGAGCAGGTTCATTCTAGGAGAGGAGAAAGAGTTAGCCTGTTTTGTCCAGGGGATCCAGATGTTAGTTGTCAGAGTGGGAATGTGGTCTCTAGTCGCCATTGGGAGACTGCCTTTGGACGTGTGGCCCATAGAACGGCTGGTGTTCTAAGACACTGTTTGCCAATTTATACTGTCCTGCAGGTCTTGAGCTGGTCCAGTTTACACGTTATCAAAGTTCACTTCAATCTACCACAGCTCTAAACACTTTAGAAAATTAATTACTTCACCCAGCTGATGTAGTTACATCAGCAAACTAGCATTTCCATTTACTTCCCAATCGCTATTTAGTTTTGTCCCGTCTAACTGCAAACAGCATCAGAATCAACGTACTAAGCAGGTCGAGTTGCTTGAATCAACAATCACTATTTAGTTTTGAATACAAAAATATAGGAACTATCTAATTATCTGTTTAAGTCTACCTTAATACTAGTATGACTAGGGCTTCACATAAATTAAAATCTGAATCTTGCTGTGAGCCTTTACAGAAGGAACAAATTGTCTCTGTAATACAAACCGTCATCAATTTTGAAAGAATGTGTGCATTCAATTATCTTTGCAAGTTTTAATGATCAACACTTAAATTTATACCATCAGTAATGACACTGAGTTTATGATGTGTTTTTCACAGACCGTTGGTGTACAATGATTCCCAGACACCAGGTTGTGAACCAGCCACAACAACAAAACTGGTTTCTTGATAAATAAATGCAAATTATTGGAAGATTTTAATGCCAACCTAAAATGTATAAAGTTGATTTTCTGATGACCTAATTTCTCTCTATGTTTATTACATGTAGTAATGGTAATACATAGAGCAATAGATCACCCTTGGGGGAAAACACCAGCAGGACATTGAGTTAAGAAATTATTTGTGCATGTATTGTGCAATTGAGAAAGACAAGACAAGCAATAAAGAATGAAGCCATCAGGAAAAAAAAAAAAAATCAATAACCATTCACAAGGCAAGAGCCAGGCTTGCATAAAGGGACTACTAGAATAAAGAAACTAAGTTCTTGTGACTTTAGCAACAGAATAGCGCTTTCCCCTTGACTACTCAAAGAACCACCCTTGCTGTGGTGAATCTGAACTGATCAACCTCCAAGACTGAAAGCAAGGTAACTTCCCCCAAGGGAAAACTAACGAAGGATAAAGGATGAACTGAGGTCTCACTGGCTTACTGTTATGTCTCATTGATGCTCAGAGACTGCATGGAGAGTGATCTATGCAGGGAGAACAAAAGTGCTAGAATAAAGAAACAAACACATAAAGAGGGCCAGGGGTCTCCCCCCAGCTGTAAGATGTGCCTTCGATAAGTTGAGTCAATGACTAGCTCGAAAGTTGGGAGCAAGCTTTAATCTCTGAAGGGGGAGACTGGCACGGGTGAATAGATTTAAGCAAGAGAATGGAAAACAAAATATAGTTACAAAAGTTTTGGCTGGGGGTTCCCTCTGACCAGTGGGAACCTTCCTCTCAGAGGGCGAGGTGACTTGCTTGGGTTGCTCTAAGTTTGGGAAGTGAGCTTCACTTGCCCCCAAAAGACAACCCTGAGCTCCCCGCAACTGTGCCACCAATGCAAAGAAGAGAGAAAATTATGTTAATTAAAAATCTTAGTTAGTGAATAATTGCAATTTTTTTTTAGTTGAGTTTGCACAGCTGAACAAATTGTGTCATGAATGAGAGAGAGGTCGCAGGAACAAAGTTGTTTCTTGCTTGTTACAATTGTTATGAGTACCAGTTTATCGGGAGTGGGTGAGGATATTTAAAGAAGGGGAACTGCTCAGTTTCAAGCCCTAAAAAAGGTGGTAGATAACATTGTTTCTCTTTGTGACAGAAAGACAATAATTCTTGGTGGTAAATCACCCTCCAGACCCTGGTAAATCACCCTCCTAAGTAACGGGAACAGAGTAAAAGGAAAAAGGAAGTTGGTCATTTAGAAAAGGGGCAGAGCTTCGGTACATTAACTCATCAACCCTGCAATCATTTATCAAGGGGTCATGAGTGACGGTATAAGTAGAGGATGAAGCAACGTAATCTGTTCCTTTGTTTTGGTTAGAGAAAAGAACCTGGAAGGACCTGTGTTTCATGTAACCATATTGTGAGTGTTTGTTTGTCTGTCTCTAATTGTGTCTTTTTATTATTAGTCAGCTAACACGTTCCGGAGCTTGCCAACACAAACCCGGAACAACACTGCACTTGTATCACAAATAACTGTACTTGCATCACAAGCACAGTATGTGTTTTGTGTTTTGTGTTTCGTGTGGGTGTATAAAGAATGGAACAATTATTTCAGGAAAACCCCGGGAATTACAAATGAAGTAATACACGCTGCTGTATTACTTAACATCATTTACTGTTTACTGTTTGTTTTGCCATCAGGGGCTGGAAATACAAACCCATTAAACAACTTTGCACCTGGATTATAATTGCCTGACTGTTCATTGATCACCTGCACCTGCACACTGTTAACCACTTTGCTACACTCCTGTACTTTATTTGAATATTAGATAAACATTGAATTAACAGAAAAATCAAGTTTGTTGAGTCTACTTTCTGAATTACAATTTTGATGTCACATAAGAAGTTATTAAGGACAAGAGTTTCTCAGTCATTCTGGAAATGGACTGCTGTGCAGAAGGCTGGAGGCTCGAGCTGAGCACATGCACGTACTTAAAGCTTGGTCCACAATTAACCAAGCTGTGAATCTTTTTTAGTAAAAGATAATTAAGATATCAAGCCCAGATTATTCCAGATTATTTTATATTCATAATGCAAGCAACAAAGTCAATAAATCTGTCTTCCAGCGTCTTTTATCCAATTCAATTATTGGTTTGGAGGCATTTTTATGCAAATGGTCGATAAAAGTAATAAATGGTTTATGTATGTAGATTGCTACATTAAATTATTTAATAAACATAACAGAAGCAACATGTCAAAGTGGTGCAAATTGGAAGTAACATACTCTCAAGGATTACGGGTAGCCAGTGGTGATCTGGACAGTGTCAGCACATAGTAGCTGTTTCTCATAAGTGACTACCTTTTTCTTCTGTGCTGTTGTTAAATGTACAGATTAAAAAGCAATCACATGCTTCAAAGAAAACAATATGTATAGTGAGTCATATTATTCACAAATCAAACGCTGACAGCTAAGGTTAACTTAATTAATAACTATAACACATATCGTAAGATATGTATAATAACTAAAAGAAACCAGTACAATTCTTTGACATATTTCATCTGAAGACGGTTATAGTGTATTAATATTACTGAACTAGCAAGAAACAATTACTGGTGCATGCACATATGTGAATTTATTATGATTTATTTGTGTTATGCTTTGTCACATGTTTTTATTTTTTTTAGAAAAACTGGAATACTCTTGTTTACTAAAAAAATAGGGGGGGTTCCAATTTTAAAATAATTTGCAAAGGAAAGAAACATATTTTTTATTATTATTATTATTTCAGCTTTTCGTTGCCACTATGGTTATGAGGTTGGCCTGTATTCAAGACGAGGAAACAGAAATGTGATTGAAAGAGTGGCCAGTGAGTGTTGTGGCAGGTTAGCACTGCCAGAGGTTGTGGTTGGAAGTTGTTAATATTGTAAACCCCTTAAACATAATAAGCTGTGCTTCGCCTCCAGGTAATTTCTTTCACATGTCTCTCAGTCTTGTACAAGCCAGAGGTATTTTAGCTTTAACATGAATGACAACCCTTCTATCTTCAGACTATTATTTCTCCCTAGACCCTCTCTTGCCCCCTCTGCTCTTCCACCATCGGCAAATTAGCTGTACCCCCCCCCCCCCCCCCCCCCAGCTTCCCCACTTCCAGAGTCCACTCCTTCTCTACCCTCGCCCCTCAGTGGTGGAACGACCTACCCATGGATATCAGGACTGCTCAGTCCCTGACCACCTTCCAGCGCCTCCTCAAGACACACCTGTTCAGACAGCATCTGTAAACCTCTCAACTCACGACTGTATGTCACCCAATTGTACCAGTACTTGCATCATCTTGTACTTGTACTGAACTGATCCACATGTTGCCATATTCTGCTACTGCTCTTAATTCTAACTATTTTCTGTCTCTTGTACATGATTTTACTCTTAAGGTATCTGTATTTCTGTTTTCAGTAATTGCTCTTATTTGAAATCGTTCTTATCCATTCATCATACTTACTATGTGCTTAGTTGAATTCCCTTTTAAATGTAATTATTTACTGTATTCTTTATTTAGCTCTTATTTCAATTTGATCTTACTTTCTACTGATTTTACTGTATTTTGTAATGTGATATTTTGTAATGTGATATTTGTTACCCTGGATGAGGGCATCTCCTAATTAATAAATAAATAAATAAATAAATAATAACTGATAAACACAGGTAATAGAACTGTACAGTACGAAGGAGAGCGCAGGAACACCTTGTCAAAATAAATCTACAGAATCTTTCAGTGTAACAGACAATTTCAGCCACAAAATAACATTGAGAAATTCGCAAATAGAGGAGAATGTGATGTGCATATGTTTATGTGGGATTTCCATTATAAGACCTTTTTTTAATTCTGAAAAGTCCAACAAACACAATTAATCTTGCTTTGTTATGCTTCTAAACAAATATTCTGGGATTATTTAGGTTTGGAAATATGCATACAATAGTTTCGTACAGTAGTTAAAAAATATCAAAACCAACAGACAATACATTTCCATCAGGTCATTTACATTGAAAAAGTATTCAGCATGCTTTAATGTACATTAAAATTTCCAACAGAATTTACAATTTTCACACATTTACATGAAAACAGAAGAATTTAAAATAACAATTACTTAGGGTGTAACCCCAGGTTTAAACACAAAGGTAACACTGTTTAAACACTGTTTGGTGCTTTTTTCTTTGTTCATTTACAGGTATTCCACAAACTCAGAAAAAGCAAGTATTTACTAAGAGTATACATGGAACATGAACCCTGTGCCCTAATAGTCATTTGAAATAATTGTGCAATGTTGAATATGCATTATTTGGAATATTGATATTACACATACTGTTCACATTTCTGAATATGTATTCTTTGTATTCTTTCTGAATATTGAACATCAATAATGTAATATCTCTGAGCAAGTGAATCATGAATGATTGAAACACATCCATCATAATACACCTCACAAGAGATCTACATACCAGGAACAGAATAGGAAAAAGACTGGAAAACTATGAATTGTGAGCAGTAGGTCACAATAAATTCAACACAAAGTTTATAATAATCTTTTATTCCAGACATAAAACAATTCAGCGTTGTTGCTTGTTTCTCATTTTGCAAGACAAGGCCTTTATAAGTGTGTGGGATCTTGGCCAGACAATGGCTGGGAAAATAATAGACACTAGAGACCAGTGTCAGCCAGAGATTGGAAAAAGTCACAGAGCAGCTCTGAAATGTATTGCTTCAGATGCAGAAAGAATACTTGAATCCTTTAACTACGCTCTGTAGTAAGAACGTACAACAAAATAACCATAATCCGCACATCGTGATGTTTTTATATTTGTAATAGCTCGACCCCAAAATTAAACCTGTTAATGAATAACTAAGCACCTGTAAATGACCCTCATAAATTACTTGTTGATAAGGCATTTGTGGGGAGCCTCAGACGTAAACACATTTCAACAGTTTTCCTGTTAGAGAGAGTGTGGGAGCTGGGCGAAGAGAAACAAAACCCCTTTGTCCCTGTAAAAACATTTTCATCAAGGGGTTTGGAACATGCTATAATGGCTGTTTTTCTTTGCCACCTTATAAAACATTATACAAACAAGTGTGACAAGGGTGAATCAGAAAGTTAAAGAACAGGTACAGTCTATCGGAACATGATATGTTTTAGTTACAACTTCATGGCAGTAACTGACAAGTTAATACATCTATTGGCAATATCCTTTACAGGTTGCATAGTTTACTGTATCTATGTATTTCACACTCACTGATGATATATGCAGAAGATAAGCCATGCATAACAGCACTGCAATGAAAATGTTAACAAGAGCACATGTTTAGTCATTAACAAGTTGAATTTGCATTAAGACTCTGGCTTAATCCCAGAGGAGTCCTTTAGAAATCACTGCCTAAAGCAAATTTTGCAATCTGGGAACTCTGAGATAGAAGGCAGAGCCACCTACTCTGCATGACAGTATAAAATGCTTGACCCTCCCTGACAGGACATTAGTCACCAGAACAAAGTATGGACCAGATCAGTTTAAATAAATAACTGGTAGAGTAACAGGAAGACAATCTGCAACAACTTTACACCAGGGTCTGGCGCTACACATTCCTTCACTAGGGGATATAATCAAACATGCTGAATGTTTAGTGTTCCTCTGCACACCTGCAAATCAATGGCACCAGAGCAAGACAAATTTGAGTGAGAAACATATTTGTTTCTCATAAATTCAACAGTGCATCTAAATGTTATTGAAAATGCATTTGAACTGAGTACTATAAAGAGTGCAAGCAAACACATTGGTATGCCATTGCATTTAAAGATACAGGAAATTGGGGTTGAATTTGTGATTAATAGATTATTTTACAAAACTGTTGAGAGGAATGTTGTTCACCTTACAAAAAAACAGCGTCACAATTGGTATAAATGCGTGTTAGTCTGTCAGAGAGGCCAACAATATTACGCTCATGGAATCTGAAGTGCTTCCTCAGGGGGACCCCTCACAGGGTGGCCCCCTAGGGCAGTTTTGAGGCATATTGGCGGGACAAATTTGAGAAGCTTGTGCTGTCCTGGCTGTGTGGATAAGTAAAGGACTTCAAGTTTCCATGTGTCAGTGATCTAGTGCTTTGATCACTACTATAACAAACACACTTTTGTAACAAAAGTAGTTATGTGCTACTGTAGTATGAGAAACTGATACCAATACTAGGTTTATGCACCAATAACTGTTTATGAGAACCATGTTTTTTTCTGTACAGTATTAGCAGAACAAAACCTTACCACGGGGAAAAAAACATTGCTGTCATAGCAGGCAAGTAACTGTCTGGCTTCAAGAATAGCAACATGGAAGTCAGTTGCAAGGAGCAAGGAAGTTTCCCAACATTCAAAACAAACTGAAACATAACAAGGTCTGCTATCTGATGAAGAAGATACACAAAAGGCTACGTTATGAAAGAATATTAAATGGACACCAAAGAATCACACTTTATTCTTAAGCTGAAAAGGCTTGTGTGAGACACTTTAATCTGTCTAGACAGAATTATTGTACTGTGCAGACCAATGCCATATACCATTCGAGATTGTCATAAAATACAAGAACGTTGACTTAACAACCACCAGTGTGGACTTTTAAAAGAGGGCTGGCAGAGGTTTGGGTGTGGTTTAAAACCTATAATACAGCTTCTTGCAAGCTGGGGGGTAAATGTTAAGGCACATGCATTATCAACGCCAGGCTCCTGGCCAGAAGGCAGAAGTCACAAATTCAAGATAAAAAGCTCAAGGCAATGCTTTTGCCTCCACCCCTAAATGGGCCCACTGAAACGATACATTGCAACTGTTTAAAAGCATACTTGCAGTCTGCCTCTGTATCTAAAAATGACATCAAAGGCATCTGCCTCTTCCTTTCATGCATCCTAAAGCAAGGCCCTGCAGCGCTTTTGCTCATGAATGGACAAAAGATTTTTAGCAACAGGACACTGGCAATTCATGTTTTTCGGAAGTATCATTAACATTAAAATTACTTTCTTTTTTTGTTACCATTTTGTTTTCAGGAAAAAAAAAAACATAAAGTCTTTATTTGTTGCTTCAGCCACATTACATTTCAAGGACTGCATTTTTACTGAGAAATAGAAGCAAAAAATATGCAGTGTAAAATCTATATTAACCCAGATATGCCTGGATGTAACTCCAAGTGACCTATATGTAGGACAATAGGCATATCTTGGTTAATGTAATCAGCAGTGATATAAAACTTAGGAAACATTTTCAGATATATTATATATAAATATATTATTCAATACTATTATTAGCCCATATCTTCCAAGAACAGGCTTCACATCAATTAACTTAATGGCTGGAAGGATAAACACTTTCACTCCACATTCAGTTTATTATTTACCCAAATGTTTCCCCCCAGCTCTAAAATGAAAACTCAATTAAGCCTCCAACTAATAAAAGAGCCTATTGTACTACAGAGTGAGGCCACTTTATTAGAAACTATTAGTAACTAAATGAAGCACACCGAGAAGCAATTTTATACAAAGGAGCTGAACCATAACCAGACATGCCTGAATTAAATAAATAAACACATGTATATAGTGCCTTTCATACAGAAGTATCACAAGCACTGTACATAAATTCATAAAAACATAACAGCATACAAAATATACAATTAACAATAATTTTAAAAAATCATTAAAAGCTAGCAATTATGTTGCATTAAAACCACTAAGATAAAAAATGCTATTTTATATAAATGTGTTTTAAGTTTAGACGTAAAAATACCCACAGACCCAGCTTCCCTAATACATGGAGGTAGAACATTCCATAGTTTTGGGGCTCTAATAGAAAAAGTCCAATCCTCCCATATTGATTTTATTGACCCTGAGAACAATGAGCAGCCCCACTATCTGTGATCTAAGAGTCCGCTTCGTGAGATACGTGGTCAGTAGCTCCTGCAAAAAGCTAGGTGCTGCTCCATTCAAGGCTTTATAGGTCAGTAATAAGATTTTAAAATCTAAAACAGGAGGCTAAAACAGGGGTGATATTCTCATTCTTTTGGTTTTAGTCAAAATTCTAGCAGCGGTATTCTGAACTAGCTGTAGATGGGACAACACGCGTTTTGGGATGCCAGAGAGGAGTGCATTACAGTAATCAATTCTTGAAGAAACAAAGGCATGTGTTAGTCTCTTGGTGTAAGATAAGGAGGTAAGAGGTCTCAGGTCTCAGGTCTCAGGAAGCAAGCCGTATATCCGTCAGAATAGACCACAGGCAGTGGCTGATCATCAGAGACAGCATTGCCTACTTCAATATTTTAAAATAAATAAGCTTTTTATTTATTCATTTATATGTAACAATAAATATAAAGCTTTTACGTGGTGGCAGCCATCCAAATTGGGGGAGGCAGACGTGATCTTGTCTCCTCTATAGTTATGATTAGCACGTCTGTTAGCCAATCATATTTTTCCATTTGTTCAGAAGGCTTGCATGGAATGCCAAGTAAAGCCGTTTAAAAAATGTGGCATGCCTCCTTTACCCCTTTTCCTGTTTTAGCCAATCACTGGACGTGTGCCTGCCTTGTTGATGACCTCGGATACTAATACTGATGAGACTGAAAGGAATAAAGTGTAGTTTAGAATGACGTAGCAAATGACAATAGACTGGTTTATTAAAATTTTTAAATGAAGTTGATAAGGATGTGCTTCATTTTGTATATGACGTGGTCTTGAAATCTAAATGCTATACACACACAGAATGACTGGTTGAATTATGTTGCAATGTTAAGCAGATGCAGAGCTTGATTTTAAGTAATTCTCCAAATTCAGATATTTAATTTAATTTTTTTTCCATACATCTTAGTTGTTATATGAAAAGAATACTCCCTATAGCTGTAAACATTCCTGATGTATCCTATGTAATGTAATATCTATTTTTCTATAATTCACCAGCTCACATGTTGAAATATTTCAATTAAACTAATATTTTCAATGGGATTATTATACCTGAAGAAATTATGTCACAGTTATGAATTATTCAATACAGGGTAATACAGTGCAATTCAAACATCATTTAGTTTTTAGCAGTGAAGCAGTGAAGCCCTCTAAAAAATGACAGATAGTCTAGACGTGACATGATGTTAAGAGGCTTCAGGTAAGCTTATTATCTATCTCAAACTTTCAGGAAGAAAATAATGTTTGAATTGGTTAGTAATGAGGACAAATTCCTTACACATGTTAAGTTTACAACTTGGCTTACCTGTCACTCAGAACACATAACCTGGAGTGCCTCAAGGTACGTTTTTCCTTAAATTTTGTACAGCAAGCTATACAAGCATGCAAAATCCCACGTTTTAAAAGGACTGTCCCTTCATTTGTACTGTGAAATGTAAAATACATGATTTATTTCAAACAATAAATATCTCTCTCCATGATTTAAATCTTGGCTAGCACAGCAACACCCACATTGATATAAATTATAATGCAGAACAGACATGTTCCTTTCTGCTGAAACCAACTGTCTGAATGCAATGCATTCTTACAGTCCATTAATAACGCACTTATGTTGTTAAGTTAAGGAATTGCTTAGTTGCTATGTATGTGTCCCTTTTACATATTTATTAATGACATTTTGTTTACACATTTACTTCCTAAAATCTTCAGATGTGCTGTGACCACACTATCAGTTAAGGATGTCTGTTGGTGACAAAATTGTAAAATGCTACAGAACAATGCCACAAGCAAAAATGCATTCCTTTTGCATTAGCTAACTTAAATAGTTTCATATATATATATATATATATATATATATATATATATATATATATATATATATATATATATATTAAGATAATATAATATATATTAAGTAAATTAACATTTACACCCAAAAACAACCCACAAGAACATGTTTTTCTGATTTAATACCTCACATAAAGAAACATTAACTCAGCTGGGTGCCTTGCACATCCACATTTGATTCCTGTATAATAATGTTGCTAGATTCAGCAGCTATCTGAATAGAACTACTGTATTTAATGGAGTTCAGTGACCTGTTGAAGTGCCATGGTATAACTTTTCAATAGTTTTTTTAACCAATACCTATTTTCAGTGGGTCATACTTGTCACTGACACTTAGACACACGAGGACGCAAAAGTAAAAATGTCAGTCACAGCAGTCCTGACACAGCAGGCACATGCCACAAGCAATAGATTGCTATAACCCCTACTGGGGGTTCATCATTTGCTAAGGCTTTTTAAAGAGCTAGAATCAGTTTCTAAACAATTGTAGTATAAAAAAGGTTAACCCCTTCTCAGGAGTAAAGTAAAGAAAATACTAGGGATGCACCGAATCCAGGATTCGGTTTCGATTCTGCCCGAATACATACTTTTTGAGCAGGGTTCGGATTTGGCCGAATACTTAGGATTCGGTGAACCGAATCCGAATCCCATATCCGCCGAGACACACATCTATTTGAATACATCCCTCCAATGTGTGCAGTTCTTAATTAAATAAATGACACGAATCAGGTACTGAACGTATCTTGTACTTAATAATAATTACACGTTTGATGAACTCTATCGAGGCTGTAAACTCCCTATTCCTGGTGGCGCACGCACTAAACACACGCAGCTGCTGAATGCAAATATATCCCCGTATGCAACAACACATTCACATCACACTTTTCATTGAATAAAGTTATGTAGTAAACCTGTAATATATAGTAACAGCAAACTGTTATAGACTTTTGTGCTTTGTTGCTTTGTCTGTCAACGTGTTCTAGAGATCATACTAATATATATATATATATATATATATATATATATATATATATATATATATATATATATATATATGTGTGTTGTGTGTGTGTGTGTGTGTGTGTGTGTGTGTGTGTGTGTGTGTGTATATATATATATATATATATATATATATATATATTATATATATATATATATATAAATCGGTGCATACAATTTTTTTTTTTTTTTTGTAACTTTACAACTGTTGTGCAAGACGTCATTGAACAATATGCTTTAGTAAATTAAATTACGTTATTGTAATGTGCCAAAAACAAGTTGATCTATTTGGGAATTGCTGTGTTTTATTAAAATATTTTTCAAACTATGTTTGATATGTGTGTTACACACACGGTGCATTACAACGTGGGTTTTATTCCGCAGAGAAATTCAGGTCACTTATTACGGTATTTTTTTTCTTCAAAAACTTGGATTCGGTGCACTTTTAAAAAATACATCCTTTTCTGCTGCCCTCTACCTTTCCACTCGCCTTTAAAATAAATTTAACCAAGTACAGTCATTCTAAGATTTGAAATTATTATTCCACTTATTGCCTCTTCTACTGTATGACTGCTAATTGCATTAAAAACAAATGCACTTATAAATAATTGCCTGTTTAACATAATATTTCCCACTCATCAAAGTGACTCTTAAAAAAGTGTTTCAGTATTAACCATCATCAACTTGTGTTAATTGTTTGCAAAAAAAAAAAAAAAAAAAAAAAGCACAGTCTGGTGCAAAGTGTATTTTATACAGTATTCATTAGAGCTCTCTGACAGAGAGAGGGAATCTGAGCTGCAGATCTCCCTCCCAACCAGAAAGGGCACTGTGTATGCTTTCCCATAGATGGACTAACTTGCCGGTAGGTGGCAACCAGAAGTCAACCATCTTGGAGAGGGCACGCAGCTGAGAGTCTGCTAAACAACTCCATTGTGATCAGCTGTGGGGCAGGCAGCTATTGGAGAGACATATTCTGCCCCTCTACCATCGCTGATAGAGGGGCAGATTACACTATGTAACACAATTTTTGTTCCTGGGTAGTAAGTATTATTTCCTAATTGCTTATGCCCCAAAAGTATAGAAAATGGCTATTATTCCCCACAAACTTTGCTTTTGTGACCAGGACAGTGATATTTTTAAATTTACCTATTTCCAATGAGAAAACGGGCTAATTTGTGTCTTTTCGTTCACATAAAGTCAGAAAAAAACAACATATGAATCCAAATTAACATGTATTTATACTAAAGTAATACAAAAATGACTACAAAAGATTTAGAAGTGAGTAGTTTTTCGAGATTTACGATTATACTGTAAATCACTTTCACGAATCAGCCCCCAAATGTAGTTTCCCATCATGTTCTCGTTATATTGTCCTTGGTAGCAACGTTCAAAGTCCAGTATATCCTGGTGGAAGCACTCACCTTGCTCCTCCGAGTACGCTCCCATGTTTTCCTTGAATTTATCAAGATGAGCATCAAGGATATAGACTTTGAGGGACATCCTACAGCCCATTGTGCCGTAGTTCTTCACCAGAGTCTCAACCAGCTCCACATAGTTTTCGGCCTTGTGATTACCCAGGAAGCCCTGAACCACTGTGACAAAGCTGTTCCAAGCCACTTTCTTTTTACTAGTGAGCTTCTTAGGAAATTCATTGCACTCCAGGATCTTCTTTATCTGTGGTCCGACGAAGAGATGGGCTCTGAATTTTGCCTCAGACAGCTTAGGGAAGAAGTCTTGAAGGTACTTGAAGACTGCCAACTCCTTATCTAGAGCTCTGACAAATTGTTTCATAAGGCCCAATTTGATGTGGAGTGGTGGCATCAGCACCTTCCGGGGGTCCACCAGTGGCTCCCACTTGACGTTGTTCCTCCCCACAGAGAACTCGGTCCGCTGTGGCCAGTCGCGCCTGTGGTATGCGCCTTGGTGTTCCTGCTGTCCCAAAGGCAAAGACAGCAGGGAAGCTTGGTAAAACCGCCTTGGAGACCCATCAGGAATGCTACCATTTTGAAGTCTCCTATGACCTCCCAGCTGTACTCATCATACTTCAAGGCGTCCAGCAAGGTCTTGATGCTGTTGTAATCCTCTTTGAGGTGCACCGAGTGAGCTAGGGGAAGAGACAGGTACTTGTTACCATTATGGAGCAGCACAGCTTTGAGGCTCCTGGCTGAGCTGTCAATGAAGAGGTGCCACTCATTCTGGTTACAGGCGATTCCGATTGCCTCGAACAGACTGGTCACATTGTGGCAGAAGCAGAGCCCATCTTGACGGGTGAAGAAGCTGGAAAAAGGTTGGTAATGCTTCCTCTGATCTGCGACTTGCACACTTTCATCCAACAAGTTCCACTGCTTGAGCCTAGACGTCAAAAGCTCGGCATTGGACTTGGTGAGCCCAAGATCTCTAATCAAGTCGTTGAGGTCTTTTTGGTTGGGGTAGTATGGGTTTCTCTCCTCAGCTCCACCTCTGAAATTGTCATCTGGATCTACAACGTCTTCCTCGCTCTCTGACTTGCTGCTCTCTTCTAAAGACGGCTGCTCTCTCTCCAGAGGAGTGGGTATGGGGAGCTCATGGCAGTGTGGCACCGGGGCGATGGATGAAGGAAGGTCCAGATACGTGATAGCAGGTGCATTCTTGCCAGTCCGACGTTTGGAAGGGTCCACCATGCAGAAGTAGCAGTTGCTTGAGTGGTCAGTGGGTTCCCGCCAAATTCTTGGGATAGCGAACTTCATGGCTCTCTTTTCCCCTCTGTACCATCCTACAAAAATACATTTATTTCACCCATGACTAATGTGTAAGAAATTCTCACAAAATTTTTCATATAAGATATATTGTTTCAATAACATTGAAAATTGTAAAACATTTTAAAATTAAAAACTTTTACAATTTTAAAAATTTTAACAAATTTTATCACATAAAATTCAGAGCAACAATTGTCCATCTTACCTTCCAGAGTTTTTCTGCAGTGCTTGCAGGTGAAATGAGGTGCCCAGGGTTTGTCTTGATCCCCGACAGGCATGCCGAAATATGCCTTGTAAGCCTCACACATCTTAGCAGATGCTTCCACGGAGTACTTTTTCGCTCTTGTGTTGATAAATTGGCCGCAGACATAGCAAAATGTGTCTGCCGGATGCTTGCAGCCTCTTGATGCCATCTCAGAAAAATGCAGATATGTATCCACTTAGGCAGCTGGAACTAAACTGAACTGGTGGGCTTAAGGCCCCTGTATTTATACTACTATTTATATTACTGGAAAGTTCTAGAAAGTTCTAGAAGTTACTCCAAGTTTACTCAGCACTAAATCTATCTGGAATGTTCTGGAAAATAGGTAAATTTAAAAATATCACTGTCCTGGTCACAAAAGCAAAGTTTGTGGGGAATAATAGCCATTTTCTATACTTTTGAGGCATAAGCAATTAGGAAATAACATTTACTACCCAGGTACCAAAAAAATAAAAATAAAATAAATGTTACACAGTGTTATTATTTGCTTATTGAAATAAACTGTGATGTTTTTGGAGATAAATACTGTCTGGATATTCACTTGTATCATGACACCACACACATCCTGTCACAAACTCCCTGTGAGTTTTACAGTATATCATTCTCATTGCAAACCCTGCTGCCTGCTGTAAATGTCTTTTTAAACACAATATGTTTTTGCATTCATAGGCCATGGGGCATGATAAACTGGGACATTTCTACAATTTCTCTGCTCAGCCACTATCTCCACAACATCTTGTCCATAAATATATAAATAAATTGCTTAAAATAAATAATAAAATAATTAATTAAATAAATAATAACCTCAAACTTTAGGCTAAACGTCATTTTATACAAAGCACAATATTCTTTTACGACTCATGAATACATTTAAATGTAGATTTACAGTGTTTCCCAGATTGATCTCTAGAAACCAGGAAATCAAGCAATGACCATGACCACACTAAAAATATCCAACACACCCTTCCCCACACCCATCACCTGCTGTTACAAATACACCATGCATTGAGTCTCAGGCCAGATGTAAAGCTGCCCAGAGGTCCCTCAGATGTTTGTGCTCATGGGTCACGTGGGGGCAATAGAAAGAAGAGGGGAAATTATCAAGGAATTTCAGAGGTCAGCTCTGCACAAAAATTGTGAAAATTGCACACATGTCAAGAGAAAACAAAGACAGGATTTGCTCAGAAGTCTGGCAATCAAGCCTATGGAAATCTGGGAGAACTGCTGGTGTTTAACTGAGTGCTCAGAACCCGTAATACATCATCAAATATTCTTCAAGTACAGTAAGAAAATAAAATGTTTATAATCCTAAACAGTGAATCAAATTACAATAGCTATGTACAGTGTTATCCATTTTTTTGTCTTGCATTTCTGCAGAACTCAGTTGCAGACTAAAAGGTGTTATTTTAGTTGTTCCATTATTTATTTTCTTGAAATATGTCTATAAAGAAAAGGAGGAAACAGTTCATGTTAGGTCATCGTGTGTATTTTTGTCAATATAACTGTACATAATACCAAAGAGTGGCCTGTTTTCATGATTTAGATATAAATTGAATTGAGCCCCTTGTCTTAAATACTCCAAAGAAAATAATGTTAGTTTAAATGGGTCATTTAAGAAAGAATGTCCATCGATACCATATTATAAATGTATTTAAAGATATATATATATATATATATATATATATATATATATATATATATATATATATATATATATATATATATGTTTTCTGCCATTTGATGTTTTTAACCATTTTACCAAGCTACTCCTGACATGTTTGAGAATGTCTTATCCTGGTACACAATAAATACATAAATAAATACATTGTGGGCTGATCTGAACTGAGTATTTCAGCTGAAAAATTAAGCAAAGCAGTGGTTCTGGCAAGGAATTCACTTTAACCTTAGATCAGATCATGTAAATATCAAGCATATTTTAAGCACTTCCAATACCAGATCAAAAGGTCAGTGGAATAGCTAGTGTCTTACTTTTCCTTCAATAAACAATATATCCAGTGATCGGCAAGGAAAGGGTTTATATCTTATCTTAATCCATTACGTCCCAGCTGTGCGTCAAAGTTTGTCTCCTCCCCAGCCTCCTGACCCCCTTGACCATGGCTTCCCTATGCTCAGCCTTGTCATGTTATTTTTCATTGTTAGGTTCAATAAATAATCACTGAAATGAATTGTAACTCTTTATTTATTTTTTATAACTCACATACAAACACCCATGTTCCTACTTGGTGCCTTACTCTAGGGACTGTCTCCCAATTACCACACTGGTACTTCTAGATGTGCAAGGGCTCATCTGCAAATGATCACATACAATGCTTGAAAAAGTATTCGCCCCCCCCCCCCCCCCCCCCCCCTCCCCTTTTTTTTCACATTTAAGAGTCTCAGATTCAGAATTTGAAATAGATTAAATTAGGATTTTTTCCCACTGATCTATGAAGCCTTGAGCACCATGTCAAATCAGAATCCAAAAGCTTTCAACAATTTACTACAAATGAAAAATGGAAATGATCAGATTAAAAAAGTATTCATACCCTTTGTAATTACAAGCCTAAATTTGCTCAGGTGCGCTATATTACCTCAACAATTTGTTGATGGACTCCACCTGTGTAAGAAAATAGTGGATCACCTGCTTTAAATTAATCTGTGAGGATAAATACTGCTTTCTCTGTATGGTCCAACAGTATAGTAGAGACTTTCAAAAGAAAGACTCAAAATGAAGACGAAAGAGCATTCTAAGCAAGTCAGGGATGTGATTATAGAGAAGCACAAATCTGGGGAAGGGTACAAAACCATTTCAAAGGCATTGAATATCCCTCAGAGCTCAGTGCAGTCCATCATACAGAAGTGGGAAAAATATGAAACTACCACCACACTGCCTAGATGAGGCCGCCCCTCTAAACTTAGTTGCCGGACAAAAGGGCACTTCTTAAGGAAGCTACTGTGAGGCCAACTGTTACTCTGAATGAGTTACAGAAGTCAGTGGCTGCGATGGACGATGATGTTCATGTATCAACAATCTCCAAGGCATTCCACAAAAACGGCCTTTATGGGAGAGTGGCAAGGAAGAAGCCCTGGCTGAAAAAAACCCATATCCTTGCCCGCAAAGAGTTTACAAAACATCACCTAGAAGATACTGCAGTTATGTGGCAGAATGGCTTGTGGTCTGATGAGACTAAAATGGAACTTTTTGGCCTGAACACTAAGCAGTATGTGTGGCACAAATCAAACACTGCACACCAGCCAGGTAACACCATCCCCAACGTAAAGTATAGCAGTGGTACAATATAGAGAAAACCTGGATAAAAACCTGCGCTCCTCTGCCAAAAAAAATCAAACTGTGGAAGACGTCTGTCTTTCAACAGGACAATGATCCAAAGCACACTGCCAGAGCAACACTTGAGTAGCTTAAAATGAAGAAAATACAAGTCCTTGAATGGCCCAGTCAGAGTCCTGACCTTAATCCCATCGAACATCTGTGGCAAGACCTCAGAATTGCTGTCCATCACCATTCCTCAACTAACTTGACACAGCTTGAGCAATTTTGCAAGGAGGAATGGGCAAATATTGCTCCATCATGGTGTGAAAAGTTAATAGAGACTTATCCGAAAAGACTGCTGGCTGTAATAGCTGCCAGAGGTGGTTCAACCAAATATTGACCCAGGGGGATGAATACTTAAAAAATGATGACATTTAAGTTTTTTATTTTTTATTATTTTATTGTTTACTATTTTCTTTCTTTTGGGTGGGACTTTGTGAAGAAGAATTGTGACTCACAAATAAAAATACCCAATCTAATGCATCAAAATCCCAGGCTGTGAGACTCTTAAATATGAAAAAAGAGATGAGGGCCAAATACTTTTTCAAGGCACTGTATAATTACAAGCCTCTACACCAGGGGTCTCCAACCCTGGTCCTGGAGAGCCCCTTATCCAGCCAGTTTTATAGGTATCTCTACATCATTAGTGGCTAAAGAGGCCAAAGAATGTAGTGTAAAATATGTAAAATGCAGTACAGTTGTCTAGTCCGTTTTAATAATTAATCTAGTTTTTTGAATGAACCATTGATTTACCATCAAATACCAATTATAGGTAGATAAGCTTTAAAGTAACCTGTGACAGAGCAAGATATTTATTGGTGTTTGGTGGTGGCTGGCAGGGATGGGGTTAATTCCTCATTGCCAAAAACATGAGAATGTGTCTGGAGCCTTAATTAGATAATCACTAATTATTGATTAATTAGGGTCCAGCCACATCCCATTAAAGGAAAGCCCATGGTTCCATTTGGAGAGAGGAGTTTCGTGAGTGAACCTGTGTTGTTTTTGTATCTCTGTATTGTCTTTAAACGTTCAGTAAAGGCTTTTTCCAGCCTGAACAGTTTTTGTGTTTTTGTTTAAACCTTTATTATGCCCTTGTGCCTTTTTGTTTGTACTTTTGTGTTTTTATTGTTTATTAAAGTGTGCTTTAATGCTTGTACTGCCGTTTCTTGGCTTCTGAGTCTCTGTCATATGACCTTACACCAAACAATACCATAGTAAGTATTGTTGTTTGTGCTGAGATCCTCCTCTGTGTTACTGTAACACTATGAACTAGTGCTATAGATTGGCATATGCTTACTGACTGCATTATTTCATTAATAGAAAATACCTTTTTCTGTGATTTCCAAAGAGAGGACAAGGTCTTTTCTAGAACAGTGACACCATCCCTGGTGTAACCATATGCTGGGAACCTGCCTTCTTTTTCTCTCCCTTTCCCACTATCTACATTGCAAATCTTAAGGATGTTATTATGATTCCTGTACTTGGCATATCTGAGGCCCGTTTGGAACATCAACATCATCAATCACAAAGCACAGGGCCGACCAGCTGGATGAACCTTGGTTATTGTGCAGGGTTATTTGTCATCTGGGCATGTCTGCTTGGCACATAACACTTGTTCAGTCCCAGAACAATTTTCTCTCTCTCCCAAAATATTCAATTTGATTCAGGAAACATGTGATTAATAAAAGGACAAGGGTTTAAAGATGAAGGTCAAAGTCAAGAGTCTTAACCAAAAAAGACTGCTTACTCATTAAAAGACATATGAGTTAATGATTAGAATCAATAAAAGCTCTTCATTCCGGTTGCTATGGACACATCTAATAACACAAAATTTTATGTTAAAGAACAAAATATCCATTGCCTTCACTATCTCTTAGTGATTTCTATAATCTTTCTTAAGGGTGTTGAGTCAATAAAGACTCCTACACGCTTAATAAATAGGAAACTGGTCAAAAACTACTGATTATTTTTTTTTCATTTTCTTCATGTTTGGTTGTATTTAAAATCAGTTGAGCTTTTTGCTTGCTAAGCACCATATACTTCAAACTCAATTTTATTTTAGTTTTGTCTGCAAACATTACAGCCAAATATGAAGCCAGAAGAATACTGAGATGTACTAACATACTGCAATTAGCATTTTTGTTGAGACAGTTCACAAAGTATACATTTTGTTATATGTACTAAGAGAAAATAAGTAAATGAAAAGAGCCACAATATTTCATGCGCCTTCTTAGCGAGATCTCTAGCATGCGAAAGTTGTGTGACATTGTTCAAATAAACAGCGGGAGTTACGATGACCACCTTTTCAAAATGCAAAAACAGGACATCTGATATTGCTGGTGTATATTAACTTTTTTTGTTTTTTTTTTACTGTTGGGGGGGGGGGCATGAGATCAGATATTGGTGTGATTCAGTTGTATGTATCATGGGGGCACGTCTGTATATATGCATACTTTTTTTATTCCTTTAACTGGCGAGCGAGCGAGTATAGTTCATTGCAAAATAATGCGGCAGGGTTGGTGCACTATAAACAGATATGCTATGGATTGACTGTGGCTACAAATTCGGGACAAATGTCGTCTCGGAGACATTAAGGCCGGGACCGGGACTTGATCTTTACATTTAAGGACTCTCCCGCCCAATTAGGGATGGGTGGTCACCCTAGCAGGAGTTGAGTTGTGGTTTGTTGCAGCAGAAGGTGCCCAAAGGATAATGTCTATAAGAGCAAGTGTGCAAGAATCAAAATAATTTTTTTTTTAGTTAAATGGAAACGACATCTGCACAATGCATTCTGTTCTGTCTTCATTTTACCTAATTTAATACTGTTATATATTTTAAAAAGGCAGTTTAATTCCATCAGATTCTTTAGTGGGACCCCTACCCCTACCAAAAAAAAAAAAAATCATAATAAGGCAGTAGTCCATTGCTAAACTGAACATGTTTGTCCGATATAAGGAGGTGTCGAGTTTAAAAACAATACAATAAATGTAAATCATTGCGCTGAAATAACACTAATGTGTTTTGGGTAGGCTACACATTACATTATGAAAAATATAATCTGTACTATACAGTATACAGTAGTAAAATCAAATGAATACCTAGCACACTTTCTTTTTACTTTAGCCTGTAGGCTACCGGTAACACAAAATAAATCATTATGCTGCACTGTACACCTTGGTGTACACTGCAAATAAAAGATTATTTTAAATTGAAACTAAATAAAACTAAAATGTCGCAAAATGTTGCATTATTATTATTATTATTATTATTATTATTATTATTATTATTATTATTATTATTATTATTATTATTATTATTATTATATTAATAATAATAATAATAATAATAATAATAATAATAATATAATAATAATAATAATAATAATAATAATTATTTTATTATTTATTTACCAGGGATATAGACGACAGCATATTAAACTTGACTTGACCTGCTTAGTAGCCAAAACAGATCATGGTCCTATACAGATGCTCAGAATGAGCTGGACGTTGAGGAAACCAGAAATGTCATATAAATTTGTTTTCAACAAGGCTTGCAAGTACACCCTGCCTTTAGTGAAAATTAGGGACTTGGGTATTACCTCAAAAATGCATTGTAAGTTGATGCAATTGTAATTGTCACAATTGCTGGCAGCTTTAGTACATCTCATTATAATATTTGAGAACACTCATCTCTACCCCTTTTTTGCAAATTTATGCAGGCACGCCCATAATTACATATTTATCTAAGGTCCAAGTTCAAAAACATGAAACTTTTATTGTGTATACATCTGCAGAGTTATATACAGTAGTTCAAAAGGACATAACCTTTAATATGTATTTAAGAATTAATTTTAAATTTCACTTGTTAAAAATAAACTAAACAGGGTGGAGCACAAGCTGATGGTCTGGGAGGTGTTTCAAATTAAACGAGGAAGGAAGTAGAGCAGCTGCGATGGAGGCTAAAGCCAGATTTCGAGGTGAGTTTGAGGATAAAATTGAATTCCACTGTTTTCTGTATTGCAGCGTTAAGGTCTAGTAGCTTAGAAAACGTTAGGTTACTAATCGTAACCCTGGTTCCCTGAAAGAGAAGATGACCACCAGTAACATTACATATGCGATATGCTTGCTTATTGGTAGGTATTTTCTGAGCTCTCTATACCAGAGCTGCTGATAGGCCTCTTCCTGGGATGATGCCCTAGGTCCTGCCTACCGAGGGATTAAAACCGTCATACGCGGAAGCCATTTCTCTTTTTGCATTGAACCCGTGAGGGCGGCCGATGCGACCTTGTGGTTGGTGGTCGTCTTCTCTTTCAGGGAACCAGGGTTAAGATAAGTAACCTAATGTTCCCTTTCAATTTGAAGACAACCACCAACAACATTACGTATGGGAAATTATTACCAGGGCTGTTGCATGGGAGAAGGCATCATACGATTGACGCACCAGAGCCATTGAACCCTAGGTTAGCAGCGTGAGTGTGCAACCTCAAGGACCCTCATACCTATTGAAGGCAAGGAAGGATCTACCACATTCAAGCAGAAGAACCTGGAGAACTTATGCGGTTTAGCCCAGCTAAGCACTGTACATATATCAGACAGTAAGGTCTCTCTGAAGAGGGCCCAAGATATAGCCAACCCTCTAGTAGAGTGCACAGCTACTCTCCCAGGTGGGGGTAAGCTAGCACTGTCATGCTCCACAGAGACCATGTCCACAACCCAATACGACAGTCATTGCTTTGAGAGGGGCTGTCCTAAGGTCCGTATCCCGTGACAGACAAAGAGCTGGTCAGTTTGACGCAGAGCTCTTGTCCTCTCCACATAACACCTCAATGCCCACACCAGGGAGAGGAAATTCAATCTTCTTTCCTCCTCTGAAGAAAAAAGAGGTGGATGGAAAGACTTCAATTCCATAGACTGATTCATGTGGGAGGCTGTAATCACCTTGGGCAGGAAAGCAGGGTTTGTAAGCAGTGACACCCTGCTTCCATTGTCCCAAATAAGCAAACAGGAGCTGTGCACCACAGCGCCTGCAGTTCACTAACCCGCTTTATGGAGGTGCTAGCCAAGAAGAAGGCTGTCTTCATAGACAGACGCTTCAACTCTATGGAGTGTATAGGCTCAAATGGGGCCTTCGTGAGAGCCTCTATTACAAAATCAAGGCTCTATTCAGGGAGAAAGGCCTCTTGGGAGGGCATAACCACTGAGCATGGCATGCCGAGATAGCTGCTAAATACACCTTCAATGTGAAAGGTGACCTACCAGCATCAAGCATTTCTTGCAGAAACTGAAGATAACCTTCTTCTAGTCAGACACCAATTCTGAAAATACTTATACAAGTACAGTGAGCACCCACAACCACGTCTGATAGCCCTAGGGCTGTCCAGTGGTCCCGTTCAGGTGCCAGACCCATAATTGGAACCTGCCCGGTTTCAGATGCCAGAGAGTGCCTCTTGCCTAACTGAGGACATCCAGACAAAGTGGGATCTCTCAGGGCTGGCCTTGTATGAGCTGGCAAAGGGTCTTGAACCAGATTCTTCTGGGCCACCGAGGGGCCACTAGGAGAACTGCTGCTTTCTCTAACCGTACCTTCTCCAAGAAGGCCAGGAGAAACAACAGTACTGGCAGGAACACGTAAAGGAGCATCCTGGGCCACTCATGATCCACCTAAGCGGTAGAGGGAATACTACAGGGGGCAAAGTGTTGTCTCTGCCAAGGTGAAGAGATCAACCAGGTGAAGAACCAGGAAAACAGCCTGCAGCTCTAGCATATGTATGTGCAGGGCTATCCAACAGCCCGACCAGGAGCCGTGGACTCCTCTGACTTCCCAGAACACCCCCCAACCCAAGTTGGACGAGATAACACCACTCCCATCCTCATACCTTCATGCAGGTGAGAGGGCATGCTGCACCATCGCAGGGCCACGGAGCACGTGTGAGACACTGTCAGCCAACGGTGTCTGTCACGCTTGGGGTGTCTGTCAATGCATTGAGTCATGCTTGGAGCGTGGAGACCTAGCTTGATGGCTGATAAGGCAGCGACCATCAGACCCAGCAGTTTTTGGAACCGCACCAAGGGAACCTTCGATCCCTGTTGGAACAGGAAGATGCAACCCTGAATAGCTGCTACTCTGTCGTCCGACTAGTATACGCGCATCATACTAATCCAGCTGGAGCCATGCATCGGTATAAGCTGATGCTTCCCTGAAAAACTAAGAGGAAGGTAATTCCTGTGCTCTGGACAAATGGGAACGTGCAAATACGCGTCCCATAAGTCCACGGTAGTGAACTGACTGGCTGGACTGACTGGATAATGTGATGGTGGGTCAGCATTTGGAACCTCCTTTCCTTCAAGAACATGTTGATAAATCATAGGTCTAAGATGGGACGAAAGCCGTCGTGCTTATTGGGTACCAGAAAATATCTCAAGTGGAACCCCCCTCTGCAGGAGGTTGGGTCTACGAGACGAATAGCTCACTTGCACAGCAAGGTGGCCACTTCCTTTTTGAATACCGAGACCTGAAGAGGGTCCAACATGGATGTGTGCATGACTCCTCAGAAGGGGGGAGGTCTCCTTCCCAACCTGTGAGGGCGCTAATTAAAGGGAATAAATTCAGCTGGACTGGATGGCCTGACGATTCAATACACCATATCATCGACCCGGAAGGGAAACAATGAGGCAGCCACGGATAGAAGTGGTTGCATATGTTTACCAAGGGGTCATGAGTGACGGAACAAATAGGGGACGCATCGACATGATCTGTTCCTTTTGTTTATGGTGAACGAAAGACCCGGAAGGACCAGTGAGTGATACAGTATTGTGAGTGTTTTGTTTGCTTGTTTGTTATTGTTATTAGTGGACGAATAACATGTTCTGGAGCTGCCGCCAGAGGCCAGCACTGCACCTGTATCACCAATTGCATTTGCACCACGAGCACTACAGCAGGCACCCTGGACTGGTGACGGTGTTAGAGTATTGTGTGTGGAACTATTATTATTATTTGGGACTGCAACCCATTTATTTATACCAGTGCATTACACATTGTTGTGCACTGCCTGGAATTATTGGTTGGTCACCAGTGTTATTATATACAGTCATTTTAATTACTTCAGAGTTGGTACGACATCAATGAATTGAAGAAGCAAAAATCTGGTAAGCATCGGTAAACATGCAAGTGTGGTAATACAAACTAGCCTGGCAGATTCCCAAAAAGCATCTCTGCATAACTGACATTAATTTATTCACATCATTTTACAAATTATAGGCCATTGACCTGGTCGTATTTACCAGCTGGGGGCCACAAAAGCTAATTCAGTCCATGAGAACTGATTCGGTAACAAATGAATATGAGGTTATGAATGTGTTGTCATGAAGCCACACCAATTAACCCATTTTTCCCTTTACATTCTCCTTGGTTAAAAGCAACACAGTTCAGCCGTCTGCCTGTGCTAAGCCCCAGACATATAAAAGCCATTATTTATATAAGCAAAAAATGAAAGTCTGTAATTGTTCATCTTGACTCGGAACAAGTGCAGCATTCAGTTGGGAGTGCGTCTGTGAGCCAGGAATGGTCACGCTATCACTGGCCTTCTTAGCTGAAGAGGTCAGCAGCTAGGCTAGCCAACTCCAGCACCAGGATAAAGAAAGAGGCTTTAATTAAAGTGGAGTGGGAGGGCTTGGTCACATTCCAAACAGTCTCTGCAGTTTAAAAGTTATTGTTTATGAAGCAGCTGCACTGCAACATATAACACATCATGTGCACCTCAGTAATATTCAAATAAATATGCCTGAAATGTAGTACAATTGTATTTATATTTGAGATGCTAGTGTAATTGTAGATATATACATTTGGCCATGATATATGTAGCATGTGATAGGATTTGAGGTTTTGGCAAATTACACTTTTTGCCCAGAAAACCCAATTAACCAAAAACCACCACCAAAACGTGCCTGGCTACACCATCCCCTGATTGAGTATAGAGCAGAAGGAACTCTATTTGATCTTTTAACACACTTAACCAATTTTCCCTAATTTTAATAATAAAACACTTTTCAACTGAATGAAAACTAGCGAGACATGAAATACAAAAAGTACAAACATATTTATTGTTTACAAATAATAAAAATAATGTATTTAGCATGAACAGTTTAATTTTCAAAAGAGTACAATGGTGCTTTAAAAACTACAAGCTTTAAATGTCACAAAAGATTCAATACTTCCAAGCGCCACTAAATGGGGTTTGGCACTATTAAAATCTCAGTTCAGAACCTTAGAAAACAGTGGCTGGCTCAAATCCCTTGAAAAGGAAAGACAAAATGTACATTAGTGACAAACCACAGATCTCTTTGTCCTCAGATTAGCCAAAGCAGACATACTGAGTTTATAACCTACTTTTCTTGTTCATGTATATTCGGGAGACAGTGTGGTCCAGTGGTTAAAGTCCAGGGTGCTATATAAAAAAAAAAATATTATAGTCCCTATAGAAAATCTAAACCCCTTTTCAAAATTTTCACCTTCTGCTGCCTTATAACCTGGAATTAAAAAGCATTAAAATATATATTTTTTTCATTTATCTACACATCCTACCCTACAACTTCCAAGTGAAAAAAATATTCTAGAAATCTGTAGAAAAAAAAAAAACTGAAATAACTTTGTTGGATAAGTGTCCACCCCCCTTGTAATAGCAATACTAAGTTAGCTCAGGTGTAACCAGTCGCCTTCAAAATCACACACCAAGTTAAGTGGCCTCCACCTGTGTTAAATTGTAGTGGTTCACATGATTTCAGGATAAATTCAGCAGTTCCTGTAGGTTCCCTCTGCTGGGTAGTGCATTTCAAAGCAAAGACTCAACCATGAACATCAAGGTGCTTTCAATAAGAACTCCAGGACAAAGTTATTGAAAGGCACAAATCAGGGGATGGATATAAAAAAATATCAAAGGCCTTGACTATCTCTTGGAGCACGGTCAAGACAATTATTAATAAGTGGAAGGTGTATAGCACCCCCAAGACACTGCCTAGATCAGGCCGTCCCTCCAAACTGGATGAGCAAGAAGGATACAGATCAGAGAGGCTACCAAAAGGCCAATGGCAACTTTGCAAGAGCTACAGGCTTTTATGGCCAAGATTGGTCAAAGTGTGCATGTGATAACAATATCCAAAGCACTCCACAAATCTGGCTTGTATGGTAGGATGGCAAGTAGGAAGCCATTACTCAAAAAAGCCCACTTTGCATCCTGTTTGAAGTATGCTAAAAAAAACACTCAGGAGATTCTGTAGCCATGTGGCAAAATGTTTTGTGGTTTGACGAAACTAAAATGGAACTTTTTGGCCTAAATGAAAAGTGTTATGTTTGGCGCAGACCCAACAAAGAGCATCACCCAAAGAACACCATCCCTACTGTGAAGCATGGTGGTTGCAGCATCATGTTATGGGGATGTATCTCATTGGTAGGGACTGTGGCACTTGTCAGGATAGAAGGGAAAATGAATGACGCAAAGTACAGAGAAGTCCTTGATAAACTGCTGCCCTCTGCAAGAAAGCTGAAACTGGGACGGAAGTTCACCTTTCAGCATGACAATGACCCAAAGCACACAGCCAAAGCTACACTGGAGTTTTTAAGGAACAAAAAGGTAAATGTCCTTGAATGGCCCAGTCAATGCCCCAACCTTTATTCAATCGAAAATTTGTTGCATGACTTGAAGATTGCTGTCCATCAATGCTCCCCAAGGAACTTGAACAGTTTTCTAAAGAAGAAGGTTCAAATATTGCCAAATCTAGGTGTGCAAAGTTGGTAGAGACCTATCCCAACAGACTCACAGCTGTTATTGCTGCCAAAGGTGCTTCCACCAAGTATTAACTCAGGGGGGGTGGAGTCTTATCCAATTATGATCTTTCAGTTTTTTTATTTTTAATATATATTTCTTTTCTCAATAACAACTTTTTTCCCCTTAACAGTGTGGAGTATGGTGTGTAGATAAGTGGAAAAAAATGCTTGAAACTCTGAGGTACTGACTTTCTATAGGCACTGTATATATATATATATATATATATATATATATATATATATATATATATATATATATATATATATATATATATATTGTGGCAGGGCAGAGCCCTTAATGTAAATAAACTGTTGGGGTTATGTGTCTTTGTGATGGTTGGCAGGGATGGGGTTAATTCCTATCCCTGCCAAATACACCTGAAAATGTTATTACCTTTCAATTCGAAGACAACCACCAACAATAAAACAATACTTTTGGTATATGTCTGACACAGGTCAGGTATTCACTGAGCATTTTATGGCAGATCTGCCGACAGGACCCTCCAGGGAGTGATGTCCTCGGTCCCGCCTCCCGAGGGATCAAATAGCCACTTCACAGAGCTCACTTCCTCCTTTGTTTCTCACTGCGGTAAGGTCAGGTACTAACCAGTCCAGTTGCTGTGATTGAGTCTGTATGAAAGAACTCTCACTCAAGTTCTCTATAATTGCCCTGCTTTATTTTTAAGAAAATAATGTGAAAGTTGGCTTTGCCAGTTCCCTGAAATCATTAACTCTGCTTCTGTGAACTGAGTTATAATTGTTGCACAACTGTGCTTCATTAAATCTTTCTCTTCTTCAAAAATGAGAATACCTTCTCTCTTTCTTAACAGTCTCTTAGCAGTTAAGCCCATGCCTACCACAGATCTTTGAGCCTGTGCTCCACTCCGGTGTATGCTGCGCGCTACCCCGGGTTGTGTGACAGCATGCAGTTAAGGTTAGGCACCTGTCCTCAGTACCCTCTGTGCTTCCGCCCTCACTGCTTGGCATCCTCGATGCCTCGGTGCGTCGGTGCTTTGTGCCCTCGGTGCTTAGATGCGCCGTGCCTCAATGCTTTGGCATCCCTGCACTTCAGTACTCAGGCGTTAGGTGTCCCCAGTGCTTCGGCACCTGTATACATTTTTCCTATAATTATTTGTTTTGGAGAAATTTCTAGAAATTATAGATTTCCATTGGGGTATGTAAACTTTTGACTACAACTGTATACATACGATAGATTCCTCCACAGCCATTGTACTGGACTGTTCTTGTCAGAGTGGTAAACAAGGTGCTGATGTTTTCCAACAAGGGTTCACCCTCTGTTCTCTTTCTTTTGGATTTAAGTGCAGCTTTTGATACCATTGACCATTTGATTCTGATTGGACATCTTGAGAATCTTGTCGGACTGTCGGGTAGTGTCTTGTCATGATTTAAATCGTATCTTTCAAATAGGTTTCAATATGTTAGAACTGATGAAGATTCCTCTGCTTTATCAGAAGTTAAATGTGGCCTCCTACAAGGTTCTGTTCCTGGGCCAATTTAGTTCTTCCTCTACATGCTGCCTGTTGGTGATGTTAGCCTTAGACGTGAGGTCAAATTTCACTGCTGCAGATGATATCCAATTATATTTATCCCCTAAATCAGGTGACACCTCAATCGCAAATATCCTTACTCACTGTCTGGCCAACATTAAACAATGGATGTCAAATAACAATTTATTGTTAAACTCTGATAGAACAAAGGTTGGGATCAAACAATCAAGTAAACAATACAAATTCAGTTGTTCTTGCAGTTGACAGCTTGCCATTTAAGTTGAGGTCTGAAATGAGAACTCTCTGTGTCATTTTTGACCCAGATCTCTCATTCGAACCTCATATTAGAAAAAAAATAACTAAAGTGTCTTTTTTCATTTAAGAAATATCGTTAAACTTAGATGTTCCTTTCCATGGAAGATGCAGAGAGACTGATGCATGCTTTCATAACATCCAGACTGGGTTATTGCAATGATCTGGTTTCTAGTATTCGCAGATACGTGTTATCCCAGCTGCAGCTTGTGCAAAACACTGCTGTCAGGCTTTTAACAAGAAGCAGAAGACATGATCACATTACATTGGTATTGGCAGCCCTACACTGGCTTCCTGTCAGGTTTAGGGTCGATTTTAAGGTCATGCTTATTACTTACAAAGCATTAAACAGTTTGTTCTAAATATTTAAATGGTATTTTAATCCCATATATACCTAGACGACCGCTGCGATCCCAGGACACAGGATTGCTTACTGTCCCTAAGGTTTAAAAAAACAACACAGGTGGTAAAGCATTTGACTTTTGGGGCACCGAATTATGGAATTGGCTGCCTGTTTCTGTAAGGGAGGCACAAGCTGTTGCAGTTTTTAAAACACGACTGAAGACACACTTTTATAATCTATCATTCACATCTTAATATTTTACACTGTATCGTATTGCATTTTATTTGATTTTTGTATTAAATGTTTTAATGTTTGCTATTGCTTGTATAGTATTAATAATTACATTTATGTTGTACCTGAGAAGTGCCTTGCGACAATTTATTGTGAAGGACGTTATATCAAATAAAGATTGATTGCTTGATTGATTACTTGATTGCTTGCTTGCTTGCTTGATTGATTGCTTGATTGAGTAAATGGGTCAGTTTACAATGAGATAGCATGCTGCACTTTATCAACATTGTTCTTATTCTTAAAACAAATTATACAAAATGTGCAATGCAAGTATTTTTAAAGCACGGAACTGGTTTATAACAAACTCGAGACATGATGCGGCAAGCGAAACTGTGCAGCGATGTGACAAAAATGAATATAACCTGTACTTTTAACAAATATCTTTTACACCACTAGCGACGCGACAGGCGACGCAGGATTGGCACCAGAGTTGCATTGGAGCGATGCAAAATAAATAGGATTGAATCCTATTTTGTGATTTGCTGCTCGTCAACTAGGACATTGAGAAATCAACGAACAGCTTCAATGCACATGGGCCAGCACGGTGAAGCAGCATCCAGAATGACGGAGGAAACAATAGTAATTGTTAAATATTGTTGAGCTTTGTGGATGACAAATTCACTGTATATTATTTGAATGATTACAGTACCTGCTTATGACGAGATGTAAGATATGTAAATATATTATTAATTTTAGATCTGCAATATAACATTTAAACATGCATGCTCTAGTCTAGCGCCAACACTCCAATTTTATAAAAAGATTAATTCATCTGAATAAGGACGCATGCCACGAGCGATATTCCATGCTTGCCATACAAAACTCGCTTGAGTCATTAAATCATGTTCTTTACTGAACTCCGAAAGCAGCATCTGTCTTAAAGCCTGGCCCAGGACGATATTCAGATTAAAATGTGTGTTCGTGATGTTGAGGTTGCTCCCCTCGCACAGGCTAGTGTGTATGATTTGTTGCAGATGAGACACAGGTTTACCGCTGTTTTCAGTGAAAGCAAACTCTCTCTCTCAGTCTGGTTTAAAGCCTCATACTTTCGTTTATGGAGGGTTTGCTCAATGCCATTGTCTCCACGAAATGAACAAGCACTTGAAATTATTTTAACGGCACACCCTTCGAAATACGCTTGCGCCAGCGAGTGTCGAAAGTAAACAAATGAGAAATCCTTGCAGTGAACATGCAGGCTGAAAGACTCAGGAAAGAGAACGAGAGAGATACCGAGAACACAAATGATAAACATGTTTTTCTTTACTTTCTCTATTTTCTTTTTTGTTTATTATTCTTTGTTCAGTTCATTGCAGCCGCAAATCGTGCGTCACCCAGCATTTCAACCGGAAGCCACACTTGAATTGCAAAAGAGTCTCTGCCATATATGTTGAAGTACCTTCGCCGCTTCCGGTGTGTATACATATATGGTCATGTCGCTGCGAAAGTATCTCGTCATCAATTAAAAAACTGCGTTGCATCTGCTGTGTGAAGACCTTAAGGCATAGTCTCGTTTTCACTGAAACTTCTGTGTTTTAAAGGTGGGTAAAGTCTTTAACGCTAACCGAATTGCTCTGTTGCCAGCTTCTGATATCCCATTTAAGTAAACGTTTCAGTTACGTAATGTATCTAGTGCTACATTAAACAAATAGCGTTACAATGCAAAAAAAAAAAAAAATCGTTTTAGAGTAGCAGCTAGGGACATTAGACTACTCTTTTTTTTAGACCATTGAAAAAAAAAAAAAGTAATGTATTGCATGGGCTTTACAAAAAGAGCCATGTTGAACTTTTAGAGGGTCCATACGAATACATCTCACCAGATTTGAATCATACAACCTCGAGTTCAGTTTAGTACATTTCACCTGCTTTGCACAAACAATGACACTTTGTATCAAATATAAACCAATGAACAAATTATACAAAATGTGTAATGCAAGTATTTTTAAAGCACCACACTGGTTTATAACTAACAACAAAAGTAATGAATTACATTGATTTTCATACCATTGCCTACCAGAATGTATCGAATACTGTAGTGTACTACCTTAAATATTATTGTCTGCCAATCCACTGTGAGAAAGACAATGAGTTTATAGAGAAAATCTGAAAACGCACAGCACAGCCCTACACGTGAGCCTAAATCTGAAAACACACAGCACAGCCCTACACGTGAGCCTAAATCTGAAAACACACAGCACAGCCCTACACGTGAGCCTAAGTCTAGTTTTCAAATCAATTGTACATTTTCTTTACAGTATGTATAAATAATTGTACCTGGGCATAAGTAATATTAATAGTTTCTTCTGCAAGTGAATCCCTCCTTGTGGTCTCACTATGTTTAATTTCTTCCATTTTCCACCTGCTAAGACAAACATGTCCAACATTTATCTTTGACTCATCGTGATGTCAATTATATTATTATAGATAATAACAGAATGCAATGTAATTCTGTGTTGTCGATATAATCACTGGGTAGTGGGAGGAGAGCGCTCGGCTTCTGAAATGCGACTACCATCAATTTGAGCATACATGGATGGATGACAACAATGATTACAACAGTAGCCTGCACTAATCGGTTATTGGGCAAATTAACCAATAACATTGAATGGGCACGAATGCAATTCAAGTCCACTAAATCAAGGAGCATCTCTATAATTAAAGGTAAAGTAGTAGATAAAAGGTTCTACATTAATGGTGAGGCAATACCAACAGTGTCCGAGAAGCCAGTGAAAAGTCTAGGGAGATGGTACAATGGGGATCTAAAGGACACAGTTTGTGTGGGAGAAGTTAGACAACAAGCAGTGGAAGGGTTGAAGAGGATAGACAGTAGTGCTTTACCAGGCAAACTGAAACTCTGGTGCTTTCAGTTTGGTCTACTGCCAAGACTGCTGTGGCCACTGACTGTGTATGAGGTTTCCTTGACAACAGTTGAGAAGCTGGAAGCTTTAATCAGTTCATACGTCAGGAAATGGTTGGGAGTTCCACGCTGCCTCAGCAGAGTGGGACTTTATGGTAAAGGAATGCTGCAGCTACCAATCTCTGCTCTAACTGAGAAGTGTAAGTGCGCCAAAGTCCGACAGGAAATGGCATTAGTAGATTCACGTGACAAATGCGTAAGGGAGGCAGCACCTGTGTTGAAAACTGGAAGAAAATGGACGGCAAAGAAAGCTGTGGAAGATGCTAAGGCTGCCCTTCGAATCAGAGGCAAGTTCAGCATGGAAAAGGAGGTTTTGGTCTCAGTTCAGCTCCTCCTACATGGCACAAGGCAACCCCAGCTCAACGGAGGAAGCTGGTAGTCGATGAGGTGCAAAAGCAGGAGAAGAGGATCAGGTGTGTAAAGGCCGTTTCCCAGGCCAAGCAGGGAGAATGGATGAGATGGGAGAGTATGGAACAACGCAAGATCGGCTGGCAAGACCTATGGACAATGGAACAGAGCAGGATCAGTTTCCTCATCAGATCAGCATATGATGTTCTCCCATCACCACAGAACCTAAACCTCTGGGTGGGTGAAGATCCCTCATGTCCTTTGTGTTCATTACCTGCAACATTAAGGCACATTTTGACAGGATGTAAGGCGGGTCTTAGCCAAGGATGGTTTACTTGGCGCCATGACCAGGTGTTGTTTGGCCTTAGCACTGGAAGACAAGCGTAACCTGACCAATAAGTTGCCACCAGTTCCATCAAAGCATTACACACAAAAGACAATATTTCTCTGTCAAGGAGAGCAATAACTAAGAAAAGGTGTTAAAGTCAAGCCCCGCTCAGGACAACTGGAAGCTGCTAGAGACTGGAAGATGCTGGCAGATGTTGGTCAACGGCTTATTTTTCCACCTGAGATTGCCACCACTAACCTTCGACCAGACTTTGTCTTGTGGTATGGATCAGCACGCCTTGTTCATCTGGTAGAGTTAACAGTGCCATGGGAAGATGCTGTGGATGAGGCGTACGAGAGGAAGAAACTTCGGTATGCTCAACTAGCTGCTGAAGCGGAACAACAAGGATGGAGAGTCCGAGTTTACCCAGTGGAGGTGGGTTGTTGAAGATTTGTGGCACACTTTACAACCCAGTTTCTCAGAGACGTCGGGTTCAGTGGCCAAGAGTTGTGTCGCACAGTGAAGAACTTATCTGAAGCAGCAGAAAGGAACAGCAACTGGCTGTGGTTGAGACAGAAAGATTCTGGATGGGGATCTCAAGCACAATGGAAAGAAAGCAACGCTGATGTACAGGTAAGTAAGCTGGGCTGAGCTGAGTGGGGGATGGAGGGGGGTGATGCTGGGATGCCAGAATCACTGTTGAGCCCTCTTGAGGTGTTGTGGGCTAGTCAACGAAACGCCGAGGATGGAAGGTGCCCACTTGAAGACCCCAGAGATGTACCCTACTTAGCTCAATACAGACGGTTGTCATGCTGATGTGCTGGGGTAACTGCACTGGGTTGATCCCTGGAGTCAGCATCGCTGCCTTTGAGTGTGCTGATGCTCTGGGGAGGCAAAATGAGCTGATCCCTGGAGCCAGCATTACACTTCAGCAATCAACACCAGACAGAAGGATATCTACATCATCAGATGGAAAACAACGCAAATGGATGGAGATGCAGATGGATCACATTAGTTTACTGCAAAGCTACGTCTTAATTGGTGCTTATCTTGGCGAGAGCCGAGTTCAAATCAGCATGAAGTTCAACATCTACTATCATGTAATGGAAATCACTAGACATTGATGAACTATCAATCAAAAATGAATGAATGACGCAGATGCCTTGAGACTCTGAGTTCGAGCAATTGCATCACTACAGCAACTATAGCCGACTTAATTCCGGATCCAGTTTAGATTAGAAAAGAATGATGTTTGAAAAATGTATTTTATTACTTTGTAAAGAAAGTGACTTTGTGATAAGTGATTATATTATGGGTCTACGGGGCTCACAAAGTGGAAGGTATAATGTCATGTAGATTGTGTGTGTGTGGGGGAAGGGGGGGCGCATGTCCCCCCTGCCCTATAGCAAATGATGCCCTTGCCTCAAAAGTCCCTGCACTGATTCAAAGGAGTTGTATTACAAATAATAAATTGAAATACTATATACTGTACACATGATTCACTCTACAGGAAAGTCTGCAGCAAAGGTAACTATTCTAATTGCAGAGTGAAGTCAGGCACAACCTTGGTCACCATGGAAATCAGAATGTCTCAGAGAGAGAAAATCAGATCAAGTGGCATTCACATGTGCCCAGTATCATAATTGTATCTACAAAGCAAAGACATATGAAACACATCAGAACAAAGGATAACATGAGAAGCTCCATTTTGGCAAAACTACCCAGATCAATTATTAGAAAGCTCTTTAAAGTTTTCTTTTATCCTGTACACACTGTACACTTTGTATAGTATTATTATTGCGACATCTACAATCCTCCCTTTGTAGACACTGTATTGACCAACTTCAATAAATCATGATAACTAGAGTAGAAAAATTAATGCCAGGGGTCCTGACAGTAAAAGGCTATTAGTCAGAGTGCATGTATCTCACAGCTAACACAGTCTTCAATCAAAAAGACATTCAAGAGTTTTTCTTCAATGCTTTCTGGTTAAGAAATATCCACAAAAGCAGTCAATAAAACCATGCAAGTTTCTTATGTAAGTGTATCATGTTATAATATATTCACAAAAATGTAATAGCACATTGTGACAGAGACAGAATGATTGTTGGTGATAAATCTGGCTTTTTCTAACCAGCAAAGAAAAAAAAAAGGTTTGGAGAAGCGTTTCCTATGGATTCAGAATGTTTTTAGGTCATGGAGCTCACTTCCTGATATGTTAAAAATAGCAAACAGGAAGTATTTGTGAGTAAACAAGTAGCTGTGATGGTTTGTAATTAAACACTCCGAGTTGCATCTCAGGATTTCAAATTACACAGCACAGGACATTTGTTCATTTCTTTTAGGACGCTATATCTTTTTAAGAACAACATGCCTGTATCTTCTTCTGCACTGATTTTTACACTACGGTCAAGGCTGTTATATTTCACTGGCCTATGCGTCACAGACCACTGAAGTAACATGATAATTGGTAAGGGCTGAGTTCTGGGAAACAGTTAAGGGAAATGTCTTTCATCTCCTGGTACTGGTAAAAGTAAATAAACCCTACAAATACCCAAGATTTTCTTTTGTCTTTGTTTTTGTTTATTTTTTTTATTTGGAGGTTTGGTACATTTTGAAGTTAGGTACATTTTATTTCAATTTCAATACCAGTTGTTATCTGTACATTGTACATCTGTGCATCTTGGATTTTTGCCATAAACCCCATTTTGTTTAATATCAATCTGTATTGTAGGGACATGATAGCGAAGCTAAACCAGTATACTTACAAAATAAAGTTCAAATTAGAAAATAAAGTGTTGACCAAATAATAATATCATCTGAGGTACTTCCTTCTGGCAAGCCCATCCAGAAATAGAATGGCGTTCTGCTCTGCTCGGATTTCTGCATTACAAAATAATTACTATGCAAGCAAACATTTTTTATATTTTTTATTATATTTCAATACATGTTTACACGCTAACATATATAACATACTTACATTACCAGTACAATCGTCATCCTCCTCCTTTGATCTCTTATAACACCATGTAACAATTTTTTTTTTTTTGTTCCTGGGTAGTAAGTGTTATTTCCTAATTGCTTATGCTTCAAAAGTATAGAAAATGGCTATTATTCCCCACAAACTTTGCTTTTGTGACCAGGACAGGTAAATTTCAAAATATCACTATTTCCAATGAGAAAACGGGAGTTTTTGTGTGTTTTCGTTCACATAAAGTCCAAAAAAACAACATATGAATCCAAATTAACATGTATTTATACTAAAGTAATACAAAAATGACTACAAAAGATTTAGAAGTGAGTAGTTTTTTGAGATTTATGATTATACTGTAAATTTTCTGTCCTGGCCACAAAAGCAAAGTTTGTGGGGAATAATAGCCATTTTCTATACTTTTGAGGCATAAGCAATTAGGAAATAACACTTACTACCCAGAACAAAAATTGTGTTACATAGTGTAATTAGCCTACCAGTAGGCCTTACCAATATATGTATTCCCCAGCTAGCATACTTCTTAAGGCTCTTTTGTTAAACAATTAATTCTTTGATAAAAGTGATAGTTTAGCTTATATAACATACAACCATTTGAGTTATTCACCTCAGAAATATAAATTTGTTTCTACAGTAACATTCCAATAGCATGGGAAAATATGATGGAAGCTTTAAAAAAAAAATACAGATGCATTAAAAATAAATATTAATGCTGTAACAAAAACCTATTAATTTTTGGTGATGTATCAACCACAAAAATTAGATCTTAATACGACATCCCCTAGTAACCCCTAACCTTTTTCAATTTAACCAGAGGGCAAAAGTCAATTGACATTGAAGATATCAATTGTAATGGTGCTCTGGAAAGACAAACAATACACATCCATTTTTGACAAAAAATTAAAAACAGCAAATCATTACAGCATATATTATAAAATAATAGAATGTTAAATGTGTACTGTACTGTACCAACATGTTCCATGTCATAAATTGATGGGACTAATCAAATATATGCCTAATCTATTAGTTTATTGTTTACATGTATTGAATAAATACAAAAAAGATACAATCCAAATATTTAGTCTTGCGAATTTTGTTATTTGTGCTCTTAGGTTAAAAAGTAATGCCACAAGTCTTGGATAGCTACTGGAATCAGCCTGACTCAATTAATGTTTTTAATAAAATTAAATAAATCATAATTTAGAACTTCTGGATGTTCAAACTAAGTAAAATGTTTGGCATTTCTGTGCCACATTGCACATTTGGATCTCTTTGTGAGTGGCCTGCAGCATGTTTATGCACCATAAATTATATTAAATGCCCCATTCTAAAATAAAAACTTGAATCTAAAAGTATTAAATTAAAGGATTTTACAAAGGTTCAGAAGCCAAAACAAACAATAGCTGGCAGCAAAACAAAAAGAAGTCTAGTCCTTTTGGAGCCCATTTATAGTAAACCAGTTTCTCTCATTTCAAAACTAACCCCCACAACTGTAGAAATATATTTATTAAAGCAGGTAGTCAAAATAGGAAAAGGGTACTGCAACCCACTGATAGGTGTGTTATTGTTTAAAGAAAATGGACAGGACTAAAAAATAAAATAAAATGTACATACAGTATAAGTTTATAGCTTGAATCCTTGCATCCTTTATGATTCACTTCAAGCAGCTCTGTGCAGCAAACCTTTGTTTTACTCTTTACTCTATAACAACATTGCATTTATTTATTATCTTTTGAATACTAAGTAAGAAACATTAGAAGATTATAAATTAAATGTGTGATGCAGAAATTAGTAATTAGTTTTACTGTTTGTTTTTTCTTTGTTGCCGTTCTGTTATTGACTAATAGGAGAGAAGTTTCTGGTTGTTGTTTAATTCTTTTTTTAATACATTTACAGAAAAAAAATTAAAATCTGTGGGGATTTAAAGAGGTCCAATTCAATTTAGGCTGCATCTGCGCCATAAAACACAGTCTATAAAATGCAATCTCATCTCGTTCCAATATCAGACTGGTCTACAATCTCATCTGCATCCGGGCATTACACAAAATATCACCTGTATGTATGTATGCTATTTATTAATCATTCCTCCACCTCAAATATTTCCTAACGGTATAATGTATTCATGGCCTTTATTTTCAGTCAACATTATTTGCTGCAGTCCAACATTCAAAAACCTCCTCTCGCGTCCAGTGCATTGATCGCTCATTAGGTAACTTCTACCATCAACATGAATTCTGTCAGCTCGCAATCATGACTGGGGGCTGATGGAATTCCAAATCAGTAGTTGATCTCAATCTGCTACTGATGGAAATTAAGAAGTCTGATTTCAAATTGATGTGTCAGATGGAAACACATCAAAATGTTTGCATGTGTTTTTTTTTTTGTTTTTTTTGTGAATGATGTATTAAAGAAATCGAAATAAAATTTCTCCACATGTGCAGTGTTTTTTGCAGGAATTGATATGTTCTTGAAATATGTTTCTCCAGGTAAATGTTAAACTGGGCCGTTCTATGGAAAAACCATGTCTGACCAAACAGTGTTAACATTATTAAAGACAATGATGGAAGCCAAATTTTACATGTAATGCAATAGCATGATGCTGATGCTACAGAGCCCTATATAACCTCTGTAGTACTAAAATATTGTTGCTCATCTTTTGCTAAGTCACGATGGTCTGTAGAGAATTATTTTTTCTTCCACAACTGAAGCGTGAAGTATAAAATATTAAAAATATTCAAAAACTTTTTCCAAATAATGCCTTGTTTCCACTGCGTTTCCCCAGGTATAGCTGAGCTGGACTGTCTGGATGCTTAGCTCTTACCTTAGCTACACCTCAGACAGTACCATTTTGCATCTCATAGCCAACAGGGCCAGACTCTGCTGTGCGGAAGTACGTCGTCGAAAGGTGTGTGCTTAAAAGACAAACTGTTTTGAACAAGTGAAGTCTGTGTTCAAAACAAACCCAGCAAGGTTGTTGCTTCGTGGGGCGCAGAAGAAATTGAAAAATGAATACAAGAAAATTACAGATAATAACAGCGCTGTGTGACACTCCTACTTCCTCGTCATCTATACTGGAAGGCAGACTGTATAGCTCAGCTATACCTGGGAAAAGGCAGTGGAAATGAGGCATAAAAGTGATTGTAATGGGACGTGTACATGTTTCTGTTTTAATATTTATTATGTATGGTATCACAGTGTATTGGATTTCTTTGATGATTGGTTTGGTAAGTTTAGATTTTTAAATGGATTTTTAAAGGACTTTATGTTATAGGGGTCCTTAATCGCTCACCTACCACTTAGAGTGGAGGGTGAGTGGTAGAATCCTGTCCACACCAAACTATCTATCTCTGCATTGGCCTTATAAGGCAGATAGTCACACTTCAGCAACCCCGACTAATCTGGCAGCCAACTTCCAAGACTAAAAGTCGCCACCAGGTTTTCAATAGTTTGGTAAAATCCATTGTTTAGGTTTGACAGGTGTAGATTGGCTTGATATTAGACGGTCTCTCTCCTGGTGAATAAGCGTATTGCAGTGGTGAGAGGACAACTCAAACTGAAGAAATGAAATGTGGTTTACTGGCATAAGAAACCAGTGTAACACAATACGTACATACTTTATTTTAAAAACCTATGAAAAAAAGAAATGATATAGAATTTTAGAAAATGTTGAGATACACAAGTCCTTCCACCATATCATCTCTGAATAAATAATGCCACCTGTTTGCATCTATTGAATCATTTCATTTGGAGTGATAAGATCATTGGTCATGTGGTACTACTCAACAGATCTGCGCTGCACATTAGAGAACAGTGGGGGTAAAAATAAGTTGTTTCCACCTGGTCATAATAGTAAACAATTTTAGTGTTTCACATAACGGTATCCATTTTACTGGGACTTACTGATTTAAGTATGGTAAGCATTATTTATAGGTTGAAACTTTAAATGTAAACCATTCTATAGTTAATTAAGGAACAGTAAATGCCACAAAGCTTGAACTTTTTTTTAAATATGTCCACTGATTTTTTTTGAGAAAAGAACACGAAAATAATGTATGTTTTTTTGTTTGTTTTTTTACTGTACTTCACTCAAACAAAGGCTCAAATATAGCGTACACATGGAATATTCCAATATAGAAAATAAATAAATAAATACTAACAATCTGTAAAATATGTTACTCGCAGTTACTCAACAATGGTGCATTTGTAAAACTTATTACAAATGTTGCAGCATAAAGTGTATAATAAAACCTGTTAAACCAGGCATCGCTTGGGACCAGAAAATATAGGGATGTGTGTGTATTTAAGCAATATACTTGATTATCAACTTAGAAAACTTGCATAACTTGACGCCAGACTGCACAGAATTTAGACTGGACATGTCCCTTGGCTTATCAGAATTTCGTGGGTGTATGGATGCAATTTTGTATATACAGCATTGCAGGGGGTGAATGTTACTGACATGGTTTTTATTAACATGTAGATACTTTATATTTTTTATCATAGCACACAAAATCATATTACTACATTTTTTAATTGCAAGCCTATTTAGGGTGTGAGATTAAAATTCCCGTCACTGCTCCTATTGTTGGCTGAGCTCGCTTGTTGTGTTTCTGGGTTTAATCATGAGTCTAACCTTCTATCTGGTTCTGTGGCATCAGTAATACTAACGTCATTCTCTGCAGTTAAATCAATTACTGATTTAATCTAATTGAGCCAGATTATGCATGCCTGAAAAAGGTTGGTCTACAACATAAGAAAACTTTATATTGTTGATTCTTACTCATCTTATCAATCGTATACATATGTATTATGCTGACTTTTATGTTGTATATTGCAATAAAGAAGTACACATCCCTACTACATCATTTTATTAGGGCTATATGGAAAGGACAGGAGATCAATGATCAGGCCAGTCACAACCCAAAACAGAAGTCCAACACTAAAAAAAGAGAGTTCATTATTTACATTGTTTGCAATACAATAAATGGGAGGTGGTACCATCTCTCGTGGGTTTTGTTATTTTAGAAACGGGGCTCAGGAATCTGTTTACAGCCTGGTCCCCTCTGGATGGTGTCCATTTTCCCAGTCACAGGCAGTGAATTTGAGGGTTAAGACCCTGTAGATAAAGCAAAGGTATAAAAGTCACTAAAGGTCAATAGTCTTAAGCAGCATCTACCATAGGTACCTTACCAAGAGGAATAAAGGTGACGTTTGTACCAAAATATGTATAAAATTAGCATAGCTGTGTTATTGCTGCAGGCTACCGACAACATCAGACTTGAGCCTAATTCACTGAGCAAGATTTGTTTTAAAAGTACGAAAACATGAAAAAAAAAGAATAATAATATTAGTTCCATGAATTTGCACTGTCCCTGTGGAATTTGGATTCACAGATTTAGGCTTCCAAAGAAGACTTGGGAAGCCTATTGTTATTGTTAAAGTTTTTTTTTTTCTTCCCAAAACTTTAAACTGCTGCTGCTTGACAGGTCAACCTGTTCCTATCCAGTTTTAAATAACTTTAGCACAAGCGAGGCAGAAGTGTTAAAGGGACTAGCAGCTCTTAAAATAAACAAATCCCCTGGGCCAGATGAGATCCTCCCAATAGTACTCAAAGAAATGAAAGAAGTTATTTACAAACCACTAACCAAGATCATGCAACAGTCTCTTGACACAGGGGTTGTACCGCCAGACTACCATAATACCGATCCACAAAAAGGGAAACAAAACTGAACCAGGTAACTACAGACCAATAAGCCTGACTTCGATTATATGCAAACTTATGGAAACTATAATAAGACCCAAAATAGAAAATTACCTATATGGTAACAGTATCCTGGAAGATAGTCAGCACGGTTTTAGGAAAGTCTTTTACTAACCTGTGATTTTTTTGAGGATACAACATCGATAATGGATAGTTGCAAAGCTTATGACATAGTTTATTTAGATTTCCAGAAAGCTTTTGACAAAGTCAGGCATAAAAGATTAATTCTCAAACTGAACGCAGTTGGGATTCAAGAAAACACATGTACATGGATTAGGGAGTGGTTAACATGTAGAAAACAGAAAGTACTGATTAGAGGAGAAACCTCAGAATGGAGTGTGGTAACCAGTGGAGTACCACAGGGATCAGTATTAGGTCCTCTGCTATTCCTAATCTACATTAATGATTTAGATTCTGGTATAGTAAGGAAATTTATTAAATGATCTAGACAAGATTCAGAACTGGGCAGACACATGGCAAATGACATTTAATAGAAAAAAGTGTAAGGTACAGCACGCAGGAAATAAAAATGTACATTATAAATATGATATGGGAGATACTGAAATTGAAGAAGGAATCTATGAAAAAGACCTAGGAGTTTTTGTTGACTCAGAAATGTCTTAATCTAGACAATGTGGGGAAGCTATAAAAAAAGGCCAACAAGATGCTCGGATATACTGTGAAAAGTGTTGAATTTAAATCAAGGGAAGTAATGTTAAAACTGTACAATGCAATAGTAAGACCTTGTCTTGAATATTGTGTTCAGTTCTGGTCACCTCGCTACAAAAAGGATATTGCTGCTCTAGAAAGAGTGCAAAGAAGAGCGACCAGAATTATTCCGGGTTTAAAAGGCATGTCATATGCAGACAGGATAAAATAATTGAATCTATTCAGTCTTGAAAAAAGAAAACTACACGGCAACATAATGCAAGCATTCAAAATTCTAAAAGGACCAGGGGTCACAAATGGAGATTAGACAAAGGGGCATTCAGAACAGGAAATAGGAGGCAATTTTTTACACAGAGAATTGTGGGGGTCTGGAACCAACTCCCCAGTAATGTTGTTGAAGCTAACACCCTGGGATCCTTCAAGAAGCTGCTTGATGAGATTCTGGGATCAATAAGCTACTAACAACCAAACGAGCAAGATGGGCCGAATGGCCTCCTCTCGTTTGTAAACTTTCTTATGTTCTTATGCTTCGAAGCTGTATGACTGATCAGGTTCTGACTTGGCAGGTAACAAGCTGGATAAATTGGCTGTCAGATGCTGCAAAAATTGTGCTGTTATGTCCCTGCAGTTGGCGTCCTGATGCATTTTTCGATAAAACCTTTTGAAATCTTCTTTGGAACCGGTAAAGCGATTGATCTGACACTTGGCATATTTCATCAGCATCCAAACTTGTGTCAAGTTTGCGAAGCAGAAGTTGTGATCAATTTTAATGTCAAAATAGCTGCCACAAATCTTATCCTAACACGCCCTTAACAGCAAACTGCTGCTATTTGAACACCGTTTGACCAACGAACACCCAACTTGGTAGTTATTGACCCAGTAGCAATGGAATACAAATATGTCAAAATGGTTATGTTTTATAAAACAAGATAGCCGCCAGGTGTACGTTTAAGTCTGAAATTTAAAACTGCCTCAGTTGACAAACAGTTTACTTGACTAACTCCAAACTTCACAATCATCATCATTGACACTGTAGCAACACAACTGACTTTTAAGAAAATGGTGTTAAACCAAAATGGCTGTATGATGCATTTCTTCTTGAAACTTCACAAAATCTTCTTTTTGGAACCGTTGAAGTGATTGATCTGACACTTGGCATATATTATCACCATCCAAACCTGCTTGCAAAGCAGAAGTTGCTGTGATACAATTCAATAGTAAAATGGCTGCAACAAATTCCACCAAAATGCACCCATAAGAGCAAACTGCTTTTATTTCAAAACTGTTTGGCCAACAGAGTCAAAACTTGGTAGGCATCGTTCTGGTGACAGTGGAATACAAATATGTCAAAATGGTGATGTTTCGTAAAATAAGATGGCCGCCACACCTACATTTTCTTCTTACATTTAAAACTGCATCAGTTGGCAAACAGTTTCCTTGACTAACTCCAACTTTCACAAGTATCTTCCCTGACACTGCATCATTACAACTGACTTTTAAAAAATTGGTGTTGACTGGAAACCAAAATGGCTGTTTGTTGCATTTTTTTAGAAACCTTTTGAAATCTTCTTCTTTGGAACCAGTGGAGCGACTGATGTAAAACTTGGAACATATCAGCACAAACTAAACACGTTTCAAGTTTGCGAAGCAGAAATAGCTGCAATAAAGCTGAATGTCAAAATAGAAATTTTACTGAAACGCGACCTTGACAGTAAACTGTTTAAACTCCAAACTTGGTAAGAAATGTCCCGGTGACAACAGAATACAAATATGTCAAAATGGTGATGTTTTAAAAAATAAAATGGCTGCCACACCTACACTTTCTTTTTACATTTAAAACTGGTTCAGTTTAAAAATGGTTTACTTGAAAATTATGCCTGTTTCAGTACAATTTTCAAAATCTTCTAGGGAAATATCGTACTGGCTTGTTATCCTTGTGCTTCTGAATTTCAACTTGTTAAGCCTGCAATATGTTTTGCATACAGCTGATTAACACCATTTAATTATGTATATCCCCTGGTAGATTAGAATTCCAAGATATGGAAATCTTTTAACTGCAAATTATTTTTATTTACAGTGAATTACAATGTCTGTTGTATACAGTGTTGGTGATTTAAATCAAATTGGGCCTGGACCAAATGAAAACTGACCCACCTGCTAATTGCAAATTCTGTATAATTTTCTGACAAACAAAAAAGCCGCCATCAGTAACAGGTTTGTAATTTGAGATAAGTGTGTGGGCGAAAGCTTTGATCTTGAGTAAGCCTTCATTTAAATTACTTGATTTAAAAAAGAAAAGTCTGATTTAAATATTTTTTCTTTTACTATTTGTTTCAAACAGTTTTTATGGAAAATGTAAAAGCAGTGAATCTCATCCCTGTTTTAAGTGATATATAGCCATCAAAAATGTGTTTAAAGCCAAGAATATCTCTTTATATTGCTGTGTGTTTTAACAACACAGGCATCACTGACATATTTGATGAAGGTTGGTCTTAAAAAATATATATAAAATGTAATACCTTGGTGACTTACCTAGTTTATGTACAGGGTGTGAATACTTATGTCTGCAACTGTACTTGAGACCAAAACTTCTGAAAGACTGATAAAGGAGAATAAAAGGCAAGACTGTACAAATGCAATAGTTAACAAAGTGTCAAAGGGGATTTTCACTCTTAACAAGATATAGTTAATGGGACAGTATGTGGAATGGCTGTGGTGAAACTTCGAGCAAACCTTATTAAAGTTCGTATTTAGAGCATGCCACGAATATAATAATAATAATAATAATAATAATAATAATAATATAATAATAATAATAATAATAAAATGTGTTGTATGTTCATTGAGATTTAGAGTAAAGTTTTGATCCAATCTAGGTAAAACACATTTTTAGCTATATTAGTATTAACTGCTTGTATATTTCAATTTAAAAACTATGCAAGTCTGCTTGAAGAGAGGGGTCAGCCAACATCTAAATAGTAATGTGTATAAAACACACACACACACACACTAAAAAACTAAAAACTAATGTTTCTGTCTAACAAAATGGCCACATGACACATCTTTGAATAATTTTTTTTTTTTTTTTTTCAAAACTTGGCAAATTGAGAACTCAACTGGCTTCTGCTGATATTGTTAAAGGGGCTTGGGAGCCATAAAAGTGCCTGGCAGTTCTAGTTATTATTATTATTATTATTATTATTATTATTATATATTATTAGTAGTATTATTATTATTTTAACAACGTCTTATAAGTAGGAAATGTAGGGGATCCTATTGTAGATATACTACCGCTATTTAAAAAATGTACTGTACTAAACATTTTGACTGGATCATTTTTATATCATTAACCTAAATGCTGGCATTTTAGCTCCTTTCGATGAGAACTTCTGAAGCTATGGCTCTGTAGGAAAACTTTGTACATATTATTATCTGTACAAGTCGTTGACGCAGTATCGAATGTTGGTTGAATTTTGGTCGTGACAAAAAACAACCTGCAATCAACGTCAGTTTAGTAATGTTGCAATAACGTCTATGTCTGACGTTAATTGTACACTGCATGTACTTGCATGATGACAAAGCGCTTAATTTTGTCAAAATTATGACAATTATGACATGATAATTAATGCTGACATTTTCGTCTCTGCAGTACCGCCAATGCTCGTTCCAACACCCGCCGCGAGGAGCCAGAAGCGGTAAAAAGGGTTCCGTTGTTTTATTTCACACCTACAGTAAAAGCTATAAATACGACATTAATTTTACAATCCATTAGTGCTATAATGGCAGTTAAATGGACGTTCTTTAATAAATTAAAACAAAAATACACTTTGTCCCCGATTTGTACCTTCTGGTGTTGTGAGATATTCTGTCTACATCCAGTAATATTTTGTGTGCCTCTTTTGAAGAGCACAGGGGATGAAAATAATGTTAAGGATGGAAAAAAAAAAAAAAAAAAAAGGTGGAATCAGTAAATCAATGTATGTAGTGAATTATCGTGTATTTTAACTTTAATGACAAAAAAGTTAAGAGTTTAATTGGAGGATGCAAAATATCACAGCTAAACCGTGACCATGATATTTTGCTTTTTTTTGCGTATTTCTTATTTTTTTTCATAAACAGTTATTTTACAATTAACTGATTAGTCGATTTCACCTTAACGGCATGCACCAGTCATGGCGCCAAAGTCCATGGAGTAGGTTTGGCCACATAATTTGTGTGTATTTCTCATTACATGGATAGATTATCTATAAGTGTTATTTTTTTACATTTGGAGTTTGATTACTGTTAGCATGTCAACTGCAGACTGGCTGTAGCTCCTGACCAGCAACCCACAAAAAAATATGACGAGGTATATGTAAATAGGGAATACTGAATGATGGTTCCTGTACACGGTTTTTATTCACCGCTGGAGAATATTCCAGTAAATCACGAGCCCCGACAGCTTTGGTTTATGTAAGGACATCCTCCTTAGGCAAATAAAAACCGTATAACATTCATATATTGGTACTTGCCTGTAAGTCATAAGACAAAATATAATATATATATATATATATATATATATATATATATATATATATATATATATATATATATATATATATATATATATATATATAATATAATTATATATCCTTAGTAATCAAACGGACCTGCAGGTTAAAAGTCTGTTTTACGGCCTGACAGCAAAAATCTGCCAATTCGCATCAGAGGTGCACGTCTCTCACGGGTATGAGAATACTTTACACAACCTTAAATATATTACACTTAATGAGATTACATCTACGTAGAAAAGCAGATCTTTTAAAAATTAAACTGAAAATATATAAAACGTTTTTTATTTAATCTTTATTTAACGTTCGCAATTGCATTAACCCAACCCGGGGGGGGTGGGGCATGTATCAAGCTTTCGAGACTCTAAGACCGGCATTAAGACCATAGCACAGAGTTAAGCCGGCCTTTCAATTGCACTGTATCATGCACCATGACACTTTTGGTAAGTTAAGGCTATTAGCACCGCAAAAATGTGCGCCGCCGCTCATTAGCTATGCATTTTAAGGCGTGTCAAGACTTAATTATATGCAGGGGCAAATTGTAGGTGGGGCTCATTTGTAAATGAGGTCTGTGATATTAAAATGAGATTTATAAAGTGGCAGAACAGCTGCGCCGGCCCTAAAAGGGCTCCACAAATAAGACCGATTTCAAATTAAGAACATAAGAACATAAGAAAGTTTACAAACGAGAGGAGGCCATTCGGCCCATCTTGCTCGTTTGGTTGTTTAGTAGCTTATTGATCCCAAAATCTCATCAAGCAGCTTCTTGAAGGATCCCAGGGTGTCAGCTTCAACAACATTACTGGGGAGTTGATTCCAGACCCTCACAATTCTCTGTGTAAAAAAGTGTCTCCTATTTTCTGTTCTGAATGCCCCTTTGTCTAAACTCCATTTGTGACCCCTGGTCCTTGTTTCTTTTTTCAGGCTGAAAAAGTCCCTTGGGTCGACACTGTCAATACCTTTTAGAATTTTGAATGCTTGAATTAGGTCGCCACGTAGTCTTCTTTGTTCAAGACTGAACAGATTCAATTCTTTTAGCCTGTCTGCATATGACATGCCTTTTAAGCCCGGAATAATTCTGGTCGCTCTTCTTTGCACTCTTTCTAGAGCAGCAATATCTTTTTTATAGCGAGGTGACCAGAACTGCACACAATATTCAAGATGAGGTCTTACTAGTGCATTGTACAGTTTTAACATTACTTCCCTTGATTTAAATTCAACACTTTTCACAATGTATCCGAGCATCTTGTTAGCCTTTTTTATAGCTTCCCCACATTGTCTAGATTTAGACATTTCTGAGTCAACAAAAACTCCTAGGTCTTTTTCATAGATTCCTTCTCCAATTTCAGTATCTCCCATATCATATTTATAATGTACATTTTTATTTCCTGCGTGCAGTACCTTACACTTTTCTCTATTAAATGTCATTTGCCATGTATCTGCCCAGTTCTGAATCTTGTCTAGATCATTTTGAATGACCACTGCATTTTGATGTTTTTTCTCTAATCAGTACTTTCTGTTTTCTACATGTTAACCACTCCCTAATCCATGTACATGCATTTCCTTTGAGTGAGATACCCTGAGATACTGTACCTATATTTAGTACAGTGTACTTTGTACAAATCACAGTCCATAGGTCAGTTATGGGCAACTTGACATTTTTTTGGACAATCAAATGTCGGAAGTGGACTGCCCGAAGGGCAAGTACCATTACCAAAATTTTGCGAGCCCTCTCCACCCGTAGCAGTTTCACTGCCAGCGCCACCGTCACTGCCAGAGTGCCTCTGCTACCACCGGAGTGGCATTATTACTAATGTCCATGTCACTGCCACTGTGTGTGGCAGGGCAAAAGAAAAGCCCAGCATGTAAATAAATGTTTTGTGTGTTAATGATTTGAAAAAGCAGTGGCTATTGTGATTTAAAATATATTCTGGTGTATTGTATTATTATTATTTAAGAGAAAGGTATTCTGTGTTTGTTTAAAATACACAGTGTTTTTGTTTTATTGTGTTAAATCCTCAACCCACTAAAACCCATGTAGAATGTAGCAATCTCAGAATTAATTAATTGGTTGTTACTTCGGAGATAGGCATGTGTATATAAACACGTCTGTGTGTGTGTTTGGGGTGGGGTGTTCAGGAGGGATGAGTGGGAGCAAGAGAGGCAGGAAAAACGTAACAGAAAGAAACAAAAACTAAAATAAAAGTAAGATGAAAACAAAGAAGGCAATTGCTAGTCATGCTGGGCAGACCATTACAGTATTTGTTTGGGTGTCAGGAGATTTTGTGTTTGTAACCTTGTTTATCCTTTTTATTTTGGCTCTGTGAGTTGTTTTTTCGTAAATCCTGTTATTTATTTTTGTTTCAATAAAATGGCGCACCAGCGCGCCTTCACCCATCGTACTTGCCTGTCTGTCAGCTGTCTGGTCTGGGGACGTCATCACTCAGCCGTCCTGTCACAACCCACCTGTATTTTTAATATTAATTTATTGATTGAGAATCTCTCAGGCTAAAAGAAAACTACATGGTAACACACACAACCTGAAAGTACTACCAAAATAGAGTGAGAAAAAAGTGAGAATTCCTTTTCTTTTTCCATGGAAATTGCCCCAATGTTACTTTTGTGAACTGGGCCTTTCACACGGAAACATAATACAAAGATTTTGCACTGTATCATAGTATTAAAGTTCTGTATTTACAATAGCTTTTAGGTCTCTCTAATACATTTATTATTTTGGTTTTATCTAGTCTTGTGGCACTGCATGGAAAACTATTTTCTATGTTAAGCCTTTAAGATGCCATTTATATTTTCTTTTTAATTGATTATCATGCTGACATTATTTTATATTATTCTGAATACATTTTGAAGAAAAAATAAATAAATGTGATCCATTTGTAATGGTCTTAAATATTCCCCATACAGATAACCAATGGAAACATTTAAGTAATTCCTTGAAGAGATCCAAAAAGTGATTATGTATCCCAATGATTGCATCTGTGTTTATTCATTAAATCATTTTCACAGCAGGGTGTCTGCAATAACTGCATGTAGCAGTGTAGCTATTATTTGATTGTTCTGCATACTGATGAACAACCATGTAGGGAACAGACTTTCATTTAATACATTTTTTTTATTCAGATAAAAGTAGTTTCAGTTTTAGGATTCTTTCAATTGTAATCCTGGGAGACTGCATTGTACTTTATTTAATCAATTGTGTGTAAATTCAGGATTTAATTAAGCTTTAAACTTTTTTTTTTTTATTCTTGTCTTAAAACATTATAATATTAAAGGACAATCATACAATATTGTGTTTAGCCTGTAATCAGAGAAAGTCAATTTGAGTTTACCTTTATAATCTGATTCCGAAACATAGTTTGTCCCCACTTTTCCTAAACAACTTAAAAGTTATAAAACTAGAATAACTCACCATAAAAAAATATTAAACAATGTTATATCTTATATATAATATTGACATTGTTTTGATTTCTTTTCAGAAATTACTTCTCTTTTTTTGCAAAATAAAGATGACTGCTCACTCAAGCAAAAAGGTCATACTTAAAGACCAAAAGGAGTTGGATTTTAAATAGAAAAAAGGGCTTTTTATCACACAACTGTCACAGACAAAAAGACCTCCGTGATAGAGAGTTGAACAAAACAAGAATGTGGGTCAAACAAAGACTTTTTTGATAATATTTTAACCCTGTTTGGAAATGCCTAATAACATCGTCTCTTAATAGCCTAACCAAGCTGTGAAAACATCTCCGAGAGGTCTTATATCAGGAGTAAGAGTCAGGAGTAGAGTCTGACCTACCCGCACTTGGCTTATTCAAGTCAAAGCAGGCTCCCGATTTCTAGAAACATAAACTGAGGTGACAATCAGAGAGCACCAATGCATCCTTTCCCTTTCCATGCAACAACTTAATAAGTGGCTGTCAGAGATTTCCTGGATGAAGTCCAGAGCTGAGGGCCCCGAAAACTATTCCCAGAAAAAAAGAGAGGTTCATTTATCAATCAGAGTAATCATGCAATGTAGCATGGAAGCCACATGGTCATCGTTATTGTCTCACTTACACATTGGTCTTTGATGTAATTGAATATGTTAAAACAGTTCAGTTCACCAGATTATGAATGTCATTTCAAATGTGTTCAGTGTACAAGTGATTGTCTACATTTTTAAATCTATATTGCTTGAATGTTATTCCTTCAGTTTAATTAAGCTGAACACAAAACAACATTGGGTTTTCAAAAACTGTCAGAAAAATGAATGTACCACACTTTTTGTATCTACAGTATGAAAGCAAAACTTCATACCAAAACTTTTTTGGTATTCCATGATAAATATAGCTGAACATTCATTACATAATTGCATCTTTTTACCTGAATTGTAGTCAGTCTGAATGAGATGGTGGTTCTGATTTTCCATGGAAAAAGTGAATCAAGCATTTTAACTAAAATTGCATGTGAAAGAACATGGTCAAGAAAATGAATTCCAAGTGGCAGATTAAATCCAATACAAATCCAATTACATCCAATAACAACAACACATTATACCATACCAAAGTAGAGCAACTGACTGACTGTCCAAGTGTTACCATATTTTTCTTTTAAGAATGTTTGCAATTGTACCTATTTTAGTAATTTTTTTAAACATCATGTTTTCCCCCGTCCCCCCTAATCCTTAAACAATCAAGCTCTATCTACATTTGCATCTACCTCTACTATGTAAAAGTAATCCAAAGCAACAATAAAAGGGCTGATATATTTCAGAATATGAGATGCTTCAATTAATTAACTATAAATCACAAAAATACATGTTTTCTTTCCTTCTGTTCTTGCCATGGTCCTGACTCAGGTGTTTGTGTGGTTCCGGCTGGGCACTGCTTTTATTTAAATAAAAGTGGGTCTGATATGTGGAAATGTCAGTTCTCACCCAATAAGTAAAATATATTTGTGTTACATCTCACTTCCCATTTTGTTTTTATCTACCCTCAAGTCTTGATCTGCCCAAGACTTTTGAGTTCATTGGTCTTCTAATGGTGGTTTGTTTACTATGTTACTTTTATTGTTCAGTCAGTTAAATGCCCATAATGCATAAAGCAGCAAAACTGTTTTGTGAGATTAATTCATAACTTAAAGGAAACTGCCTCTCTGCTAAAATGCTCAGGACCTTTGGAATATAAATGTATTTAGAAAAAAAACTGTATTGTATTAATGCATTTGCAGAAATAACATGGAAGAGCAAATACATATAACCGAGAAATCGAATTAAACAGGACTGGACTTGACAGGGGGCATCATGCGGCAGCAATCACAAGGACCACCCTGTCCATGGCAACGTTATCAGCCATCTAACTATAATACAGCCGTCATGAAAGTCACAATTATGTTCCAGTCATTTTAATTTCACTGTTATTTTTAAACTCTTGGTATAGTATAAGTTACATGCAGGCACTAGGGTTCAATTATACAAGCTTCCCACTGTGCTTATGTCACCCCTACCCGTGGTGGGTGGACTATACAGGGAAACCCAGGTAAGTATATGGTATTTTTAGATTCTGTTGTACCACCCCAGACCACAACAGAGGTACAGAAACACAAGAACAGTAAGTAGGTATTTCAAAGATTTTATTGCACATATAAGGCATAAATGATACCATCCAAATATAACATTACTGCATAACAATATAAAACTCTCCTAAGAGCTATGACCTCTACGGTTCTATTGTTTGCTATTCCACTGTCCAACCTAATCCGTGACACATAGCCTCACTTCACCCTACATAATAAGATGATTTACGTGGATAGCACAGCAATAGCAATAGTGCCATTTTACTGCGGCGATGCTGTGTTGCAGCGGCAGGATATACCTCTATTTTTTTTTAATAACAATAAAAAATGTCATTAATATAAAGTGGCAGTCTGTGTACTAGTTTAGTTTTAATGCAAGATACATTTTGTCAGGGCAAACGCGAATACATTAAAAACATTGCGAGTAACTAAAAGTGCTTCTGCATCCGTACTCCAGAAACGTCCCACTTGTGTCCAAGTGTTGACTATGGTTGAACAGTGTGGAGACGGTGTTGAACCGGAAGATTATTCAGTTTGTAATTTGGTTTATTTGTTAAAGTGGCCTACCAAAAGGAAATTTTTTTTTTTCATTTTATTACAAACGCATTACTAAAATAACTAGAATTATACCCAAAATATAGTCCTAAATCACATTTTAAATGTATTAATTTGAGTAATCAAACTCGAGTATAATTTATGCTATTAAAACAGCACATTCAGCAGACTGACTGAGTAGGCCCACTGTCAGTGGCAGAGGTATCGGCGGTGTAGCATTTAGTTTTACTTTGTATTTGCGAAATACATGGGGCTCTAGAGATAGGTAAATACTGTACATGTTTATTAAGTATTCCATTTAAAAGACACCTTTGGAGCAAACTGTTAAGTTTGCAAAGTATACCAATTAAAAAAAAAAAAAAAACGTATTGTGTGTTCCTTGCATGCTAAAGCACTGTACCCTAATGTGCTCAGGAACTTTTGTAAAGTACAATGTACTTAAAATGAAAACGAAATCTAACCATTAGTGTACAACAGACAGACGCTAAGGATGCCATATCTAAATTTGAAAGACTGTTGCAGACCCCCCTGAATGCTAAATTCATGAATCAAAATGGTCAATTAAGTAAACAAAAATTGAAAAAGTGCAAGGGAGAGGTAGAAATGAAAGGTTATACAAGGCTAAAGGTTATGCAAGGTGTCATGGAAAACTGCTGAAATGTCCTGGAAATGCTCTGGAAAATGATTCTTAACAAAGGGTGGGAATCCTGTATACGCTATAATAGCAGCGATTAACATGGGGTGTTAGTAGTAGGCTTAAATAGCAGCAACAATTACAGATGAACCATGAAATAGTTACGTGAACATGGGGGCCACGGCCCTCTTCAAAGATAATGGTAGTCGGACCACTGGATTCCACTTTTAAAGTGCTTTGATTATCAGAAAACAACTGTCCTGATCCTGCACGTTCAGGCTCTCTCCAGATATTGCTGGGGCCCCCGATCAGATCTCCTGCTCCACTTCCACTCATCCTCGACTACTTGGCAGGGAGGATAAACGAAAAAGAAAATGCATCCCCGTATCCCACTGGTCACTGGCCCCAATTGTGTACTGGTCTCTTCACTCCCCAACCCAGTCTAGCCAGAGTCAAGCACTCGGCAACGCTCCCACTGGTTGGGTCGGCCTCAATGTGCTACCTGCACTCGACCATCACACTAGTTCCTATTTCTTCTGATACTTTGGCTAGAGCGGAGAGGGCAATCATGGGTATCGCCGCCATGTTGGGGTCCTCAGTCTCAGATCGCTGGCACCTTCTCCGTAGTCTCCCAATAGCTCAATAATCTCTCTGGGTCACGACAGTAGTGCAGGTGAGGTCACGCTGCGTTCTAGTTGTGATTGCAAAAACAACAATAACCACACTACTGTTTTCTCTTGAACCCGGTTCACATTACTTTCTTTGAGAGTGATATTTCCTTTCTCGACCATCCCCACAGACACATGAATTAACAAAGATGGTTAGCTTGAAGAAATAAGCAGGGTCTTCAGTTCTCTATCGCACTCATGAATTTTGGAGTACTTATTTACCGATTCTCATGCATTGTTATAATTACAGTCATAACCCCCAGTCATGTAGTTACAAAAAAAAGTACTATTTAACTTGACACAGTAAGTAGATTCAAAGTACTTCCTTTGCTTTGTCCATTCTGTGAAAGATCAAGTATTCAACACTGATTCTTATGCATTGTTTGTAATTCTAGTCCATTGCATCAACCTGCACTTGCTCCACGTTCCATCTTGCTGCTGTTCTCTGGAGCTCTTCCTCCCAAGCATCCCTCTCTTTCGTGCTCCTGGTCCTCGCTTTTGATGGGCTAGGTGAAACGAACTCGTGTCCAATTGAGATTGGTTGCACCTGGTAACTGATAGTGTAATTTGGTTCCTAGGACGTCTAACTAAGTGTCTCTGTCTGTCCCATTCATGCCGTGCAAAACAATTAGTATATAAATAAACTGACAAATAAATCAAGTGCAAACGAAATAAATACGTGCAGAATTAAATAACATAAATAAAACAAATACACAGCAAATAATGGAACCATAGAATTTAACCGTTCATTTTAAAGTGCAACATTTCAATTAACTAATAAGTGCATCTAATAAAGAAAAACCCTGTTACAGAAATTTCACTTGTGACACGTATGCAGACCACCGCCCCCAAGCATTCCAAGGGTACAGTGGGTATCATTCAGCTGTTACTTTACGTTTCTCAATTTTTTTTTACTTATATGTAGAGTCCATTTGTTATCCTGTTACATATGTTTTATTTTCCCTTCTTTGTCTCTGTAACCTGGCAAAGACACACCGTCATATAATTCATATGCCCTTGTGAACTGATTGGGCCGTATTTATATATTTAATCAGGTAAAATGTACCTACAAATGCAGTAAAACACACATCAATGCCCAGTATTCTAGCCCCAGGCCCTAATGCCTGCGGAACAAAAATCCACTCCACTGAAACATAGTCATGAAAACGTAAAAATGACATGTTTAATTCAACGTGACTGTGATGGTACTAAAGCTAATGCAAGGTGGGACAAAATAAGTATGCCAACATAGTGCACGGTTTTTAACTATTTTCTTTTTAAAACATTATTGCCCTGCTATTGGTTTTAGTTTTTTTCCCCTTTGTGTGGACAAGGTGAGTCCACCCCCTGAGACTGAGCAACATAAGCCTGTTAGCAAAGGTAGTCTTTTTGACGTGTTGGTTTTAGTTTGTAAATATAAAGTATCAGGTAAAATATTCAAGCAAACAAAAACAACAGCAAGTGAGTGCAAGTCTGTGTTAATCTTCGGACTAGTTTGGCATTACTGCAAACTTCTGAATGCACTGCCTGAATGCACCGTCTGAATGCACTGCCTGAATGCACTGTCTGAATGCACTGCCTGAATGCACTGCCTGTAGACATTTTTTCACAAGTTGAGTCCACTGGGCACGTCTTTCCATTCCTGATGTTTAGTTGCACCTCAATTCATTGAATCAGTGATATTACAGACTGGATCAACTCTTGAAGGAATATATGGAACAAAAATCATTTTTAAATAAAAATTTTATTCATAAATTCATACAAATTGTGAATCTCTTTTTTTTTTTCTTACGGTCAATGAAAGATCACTTCCTGTGGGGTCAATACAATAAATGCTATTAAGCTAATAATGATAAGATTTGGTTACCTCATTTAATCCCCCATTGTACTGACAATATTTAAAAAAAAAAACGACTTTCTTCCGTATTTGTTGTGGATATACAGCTATGGACACAAGTTTTGCATCACCTAGAATGTTGAACATATATATGAATATAATTTAAATATTTTATTTAACATTATGTAATCAAAAAAAAAAAAAAAATGATATTGCAAAGGTCTACCGGAAGCCATAATTGTAGTACAGTATTTCATGTTAGATTTGGAAATGTCAATTCTTTTCATTTTTTGTAAGTATACTCCTCAAAGAAAGAAATGCATAGGTCTTTTGAATGTACTTTTTATGGCATTGTTATGGCAGTTTGCATAGTAAAATAGACAGTTCCAAACAACCTTAACCTGTACAAAAATCATTAAGACATTCAATAAAGTCACTTTCAAAGGTCAACAGAAAAAAGTAACAGGTATGCCCACCATTGGCATCGATGACATCCTGACATCTCCTGCCCATGGATCGAATCAGAGCCTGGATAACATGCCAGGGAATGGCAACCCACTCTTGCTCAAGTGCCTGGAAAAGTCCTTGTAACGTCTATGGCTCGGGGTGACGTTGTCGCACACGTCGATCAAGCTCGTCCCACAAATGTTCAATGGGGTTCAGATCTGGTGATTGAGATGGCCAGGGAAGAACTTGAACATTGTTCTGAGCGAGGCTGTGTGCGGTTGTGCATTGTCATGCTGGAAAATGGCATTACGATGGTTCATGAATGGTTCAAGATTACGTGAGTCCGTATGATCTCATGACAAAAGCACTGAGCACTGAACACAAATAAGGTTGGTTCTGCCACTGTCTGAGATTGCTGCCCACACCATGACTCTCCAAACACCAAATCTGTCAACCTGTCACACAGTTGGCCGCAAAACATTCATGACATCGCCTGTACACCTGGGCTCTTCCAACTGTACGTCGAAGCAGAAATCTGGATTCAAAACTGAACACCATGTTTCTCCATCTTTGTATGAGCCATACTCTGTGATTAATACACCACTGAAGCTGTAGTTGACGATATTATGGCGTAAGAATCCATCCTCTAAGTGGCCTTCTTGCTCAGATGCCTGCCTCCCGTAGGAGGTTTCTGACAGTCTGGTTGGAAATTCTATGCATTCCAGGTACTGCAGATGTTGTAGAGGTTGCAGTGGTGAACCTGTCACATAAATGACATAGGCGTACAAATCTGTCCTGGGCTGCCATCATCACATGTGGTCAACCGGATCTTGGGTGGTCAAGTGCTGTTTCACGTTGCTGGCATAGTGCTCTGGGAAACATTCAGTCGCAGTGCCACGCCGGTCTAAGATTCGGCTACTTCCAAATGTCAAATATTATTCTGTCGAGCCTCGGTAAGTCTTGGCATAACTTCAAATGTGTCTACAGCAAACACCAATAAGACGTGCAAGCTGAGAACCCTCCACTTTTGTAGTCACATCTCGACATGTTGCACGTGAATGCATGTGAATATTGCAAGTCTTCAGCAAATGGTGTTAATTTTGGCATATGTCATGTGTTTTCGATCCTGACATTGTGACACTCTTTCAGCTAAACGTGTTTAAATAAAATACAATTCTTTTGATCAAGTTTTGTTGCAATTTGTAAGAGATTGAAGAAAAAGTATCTACTATGCATTTATTTTTTTGAAGGCTATATATGGAAAACCACAAAGTGGTATGTAACTCAATATGTTAACATAACATTATTCAGCAGATTTCATTCGACTTTATGAAACAAAACTTGTTAATTATATAGGGCAATGCCAAACTTTTGGCCATAGCTGTACATCAATGTGGGCCTTGGTAGCTAATGACATTGTAACAACAGGGATGTTGGCATATACAGGACACATTCATTTTACATTAATGCATACTGTATATACCATCAAGCAAACATGTCCTTTTTTCACAAATTCAAAAATATATACAATTCATTGTGCATTATGTGGACAAACAAAAGCACCAATCTGGTATGAATATAACTGATGCTAAACAAAAAAATACCCTCAGTTACACTTGTAAATTCTGGTCTTCGTGTAGTATTTTGTCCTCTGTGCTAAAGTGAGTCCAGATGAATATGAGGCTTGCTTATTTTAACCATTATTAAAATATTTTCTCTAATAAAATACAGTGTGAACTATGTAACTCAGATATCTACAAAGCAAGTAAGATGACAACTGACACGTCTACCTAAAATGAAGCTTATCAGTATCACCGAAGGCATGTCGTGTCATTTGTTCTTAATACTTTAGGAATGACAGATGAAGAATGAAGAGGTATTAAGGCAGACTGCTTCATCACTCACTGAACATTCCAATAAAAGACACACACTTAAGGTTGTCATATTGTAGCCAGGAGGAAAACAGGGTAGTATGAGTTTTAAAATGAAGATAAAGTTAACTATAGTTAACTTTTTTCATTATTTATTGCTATATTGTCATGTATTTAGTTAAACAACACAAAAATATATATGTTGTGTTTTATATATATATATATATATATATATATATATATATATATATATATATCATTGATGAAATTTTAAAATCTCATAAGTTATAAAGCAGTATCATACTATTGTAACATATATACAGTAGGTTATATTTAAATGTTTAAGCAAGGGTTATAAGTGAAAATAATTAAAAACTTGAAATAACATGTATTGATAACAACTGAGAATGAAACGAAGTACAATGTTTAAATGTAAACCATTAAGAGTTGCTAAATGTGTTCTTTATATATAAACTAGTAGGACATTTTTTAACAAACTGAAGTGGAACCAGTGACAGTGTTTCCTGGAGGAAAGGTTTTAGTAGTAACACAGTGATGCCCTCGACAAGAAAGCGAGTACTTGTTGTCTGTGCTCACGTTTATGCAATGACTGAGTCAGTGAGTTAATACTTAAAATCTGTATTGCTGGACCCTGATTAAAGTCACCTTGTTCAAAACAATATCTGGTATGGGGTCTTAAGGTGACCATATGGCTCTGTGTTCAGTGGGACAGTTTGGGACAGTTCAGGCTTTTCAACTCGCAACCCAATACATTCTGATATCTTTTACTGTCTCAGGTACCATTATTTCCTTTAAGAGAAACAGGACTACACTTACCAAAATGCATTGGGTTGCGAGCCATCTTGTCGCCTTATATGCTCTCAGTTGTTTAAATACACAAAAAGTCTTACATAATATTCTTCGCCAACATTATCGTTTTATCTATGTAAAAAATTTACATGTTTATAAATGTCCACCATATTTAACTTAAAATTCAGCCTATTTTTTAAAAAAAATTATCATTACTGTTACACATTTTCATTGGCTTAATTTTGTGCTTGTTCAGCGTGATTTGATCAAGGATAATTAAATGACATTGCATCAAAAGTCCCGATTTCTTCTAAGAAGTAGTCAATGGGGTGAAACCACAGAAATTATATATATACATATATATATATATATAATATATATATATATATATTATATATATATATATATATATATATATTGACTGGGGGAAGGTTTATTTGTCTCTAATTGCTTCCCTATTTTACTTCAAACATTTTTTTTTTAAGTTTTTTTAAAATCATACCAAAGATTGAATAAATAAATAAATGTCACTGTGGTTGGAAAGATTCATATTAGTAATGCTGTGTGTGTTACTTGATATACTTTTTGATCTGGAACTTGACTTAAGACAAATAAATAATTACAGGACATGCAGCAGTTACTGGCAGAATTCTGAAGTTACATTTTTTAAAATATTAACAATATACTCATTATTTTATGATATGGAGGCACACTCTAAAATATGAACAACCCTTCTCTTTAAAATGGAAAATATATATTCTCTTAATAAGAGCTGGACCTCCCATATTTCATTTCACTCTTGCTGATAGCATTTATCAGCAAAATCCGGAAAAAAAAAAAAAAAAAAATGTAATTTAAGCCAGATCATAACTGGGCCAGTGAGGAGGAAAGCGGAGGATTACTTGGAGCCTGGTAGCACAAATATAAGATTGTATTTTCATTGTGGCCTAAAAGCCTGTTGGCAAACTGTACTTCAAGCTCCAGATGACAGGCTGTTCAAGACTGACAGACGAAAATGTGAAACTTAAATTCTTCATGACAGACATCTGTGTTGAATGAAACCCCTGACAAAAAGAGAGAAAAAAAAGATAAAATAATTGTACTCTTTAGATGTACACACTTTAAAAAATGGGAACATTTTATTTTAATTAGTTTGCTTTTTTTTTTTTTTTTTTTTTGCAACCAAGAAAGGATAGTAGTAAATACTGACAGCCTATACAATATACAAATAACTATATTTAGGGTGTCGGATTAAATTTAATATGCAATCATGAAAGATATTTCCTGGAAGGGTATCAACTGGAGCAGGTTTCTTAAGACCAAAGCTGACATGTTTCTCCCGAATCAAGCTTATTAATTGGATCATTAAGTTTGTCTAATCCGTGGTGAGAGTTAGCTCGATCCAATTATTTTTTTTTTTTTAAATACATACAATAAATATTTGTTCTCAGCTGTCAACGGGTATAATGTCCACTGTCGATAATTATAAGCCTACGGCAATGAATACTTTTGTATTCCAGCATAGAAACATTAACTGCAAAAACAGTATCTATCAAATCTCTATGTTGTACTTGTTGGTGTATAAAGAAATACAAGGGGGCTCTTTTATGTCCAGCTACTGTATGAACTTACTTTATTTGATAAATCTATATCTTACATAGATTTTAAAAAGTGAAACACAAAGGTTGAGTTAAGAGTCTCTTTCTGATTTTATGAAATGTCAACAAGTCTTTCTTGAGATACTATTGCATCTTAAGTTGGCAATCACCTGTTGATAGGAACAGCAGGCTCCAGGAAAGGCAGGTCTCACCTGTCCTGGCTCCTGTCACTTTCCCTGGAAGACAAGGAGCTCTGTATCTAATCTGGTGGGGAAATCAGAAAAAAAAAGCCAGAGCGATGATGGCAGTCCTCTCAAAGCTCCCTCACCCCCACCCCCAAGGCATGTCATGATCATCACACAGATAGAGCAGTGAACAGAGACTGCAAGACTGGGCTGAGGTCCCAGTAAAGACTTAGCATGAATCAGGCCTGGATCCTCCATGAAAGGTATTCTAAGATCCGAAGAAAGGCTGGGAGTCAGTTTGGGCAGCCTGCTGTCTAGCAAAGGAGACACTAGGCGCCACAGTGTAACTGCAGTCTCAGGTATGCCAAGCAGATACAACTTTTTCCCAGCACTTCACTTGGGATAGAGAGTGGTTTTTACTCATGTAAAATAAAGTACACATTCCTGTATATTTTCTCCACAAAGTGTTCCACTATAGTGATTTAACAGCACTGGAAAAACACCCTAAAATTATAAACCTGTTCCTTCTGAAGTTATTTGACTATATTGTAGTCAGCACTCGGTCAGTTGCGTTTTAGTTACTACCCTTGTATTAAGACTAAAATCAACCCCCATTGATTTTAGTCTTCACACACGTATACATATATATATATATATATAATGTATATGTGTGTGTGTAACAAATTACACGCAATTTCCGATAGTCACCAGTTTTCTGATAAAAAGTCCATCTCTTCAATGTTACAATTTATCTGAATATCCATCACAGCCCGAGTTTAAAAGAAAATAAAAAAAATCTCTCTAATGCGAAATCATTCTGTCTATTGTGCAGTTCCACAGCGCTTCCTCCAGTTTCAACTGATGAGAATGCAGCCAAAACAAAGAGAACGAGACAAGCTTTGGTAATGTAACAATTAATCATGAAACCATTTTAGATACTGTGATGTATTCATTTATTTATTTTTTTATCTGTGATATTTTGTTGCTTTTGTGCATTTTCATTTGCAAGTGAACTATGACATTAGGGCCTTAGCGAGCACTAGTCTGCAATTTTTAATACTGACTTTGGGTGCTGTTTTAATTCTGGAAACTTTATTTTTATATTATATTTTGGTTTTGTTAAATTGCATTGCCTTTTATGTTTTACGCAGTTCTGTACATTTAGATTTAATTTTGCTGTTAGGTCATTAATGGGAAATTTTACATACTGCTACTATACTTACGGGATTTAAAAGTATGTACTGTCTTACAGTTAATGTGTCATCTCTAGTTTTGGCAAGGGATACTTTCAGAATCATATCGTTCTGAATTAAAATATTTATTCTGTTGAAAATATAGTACTGTACCAACAAAACCAATACATTACATCTAAATGGAAGCCTACTTATTTTAAAACATAGTCCTTTCAGCTATGTATTTTTTATATTGTATTTTTTTTTTTTTTTTTTTGTGATCCTTGAAAAACGGCAAGTGTCAGACAGGCACAAATGAAATAATATAATAGATACGCGTCACACGCGCTTAACCGTCACTGAAGTCAAAACGTTATAGGGTCGGACATGTGAGTGCTGACTGTAATCTTAAAAAGGGGGTGAATAAATTATCCTTGGGGGACAGGATTAACATTAAAGGGCGTTATTATTTAGATCCGTTTACATAAGACCCCTTAACTCTACTTTGACCGTAGACATGTTCTTGCAAGGCAAATTACAATTTTATGTTAGCATTGTAATAATGTAACTATTTGCTTGTTTTGTTTGTGGTAATTTTCTTGATAATTCTTGGTAATTGGTCTTCCCCATTTAATCTTTTCTTTTTTTTCCCAGAGTCCTCAGAAGAATAGCAGACCGGTCATGTGTAAACACTTAAAATAATTACAAAATAATTGAAAATTGAATAAATGACCAAAACCAAACTTGGGGTATGCGCTGTGTGTCAATGTCTGAAACAGCTAAGTAATTTGCAATGCGGTACAGGCGGCGTTGTGGTAACGCTGTTCGTATTTCTCACCACGTTCAGCTGCTACTGCTTACCTTGTTTATTTTTCAAACAAGCCATTTAGATTGGAATGTGAAAATGTTTAGAGACCCCGCCTCTACCGCCATGTTAATCACCTTGTGACAGGGTGGCGACGTCCCCAGAGCAGGAAGTTGACACAGACAAGTACTACGGGTTGAAGAGCTGAGCGCATATTTATTGAAATTAAATAAACAAAAAACACATTTACACAAAACACAACTCACAGAGACAAAATAAAAAGTTGAAACAAAAACAAGTCTTGCATACAAATCATTTTAACCAAAAGAAGTACCATGCTGTCCCTTCCAGCACGAGGAGCATTTGTTATTTTTCTTTGAATTTATTTTTCTCTCACCCATTTCTTCTCTCTGAACACCCACCCCGCTATGAGCAGCTTCTGTGCTTTTATACAAGCAGCCATCTCATTAATTAGCAATCACTTAATCAATTCAGAGATGGCCACATTCTGCAAGCATTTCGAGGGCTGGGGCTTTAACTTCATCCACGCTGCCAAACAAAACGAACATCACTCATTTTAACTCAACACAAAACAATACATTTAAATCATAATACTACAACAATAAACCATTCCTTTTAAAATATATACAAAACAATATATTTACCAGCAGGGCTTTGCCCTGCCACATATCTACCCTCAGGGCTCTGCCCTGCTACATATCCTCCCTTGTGCGCAGCACACATGGCCCCAACGGCCACATCTCCCCTCCCTTAAAACACAGCCACCCTTCCTCAAGTCACCTATTGTCCTCCCATCCCTCAGGGAGGGTTGGCCCACATCCCAGTGCTTCTATGGCAGGACTGAGATCCAGCGACAGGGGACCCGGGTGCAGCAGTTGGGGCATTGGGAGCACAGGCAGGCAACCAACCGGCTGCAGCCTCAAGCAGAGGTGTGAGCCCAGGCAACCATCCAGCAATGTCTGGGCCACCAGGGAGAGTGGAGCAAGAGACCAGGCAACCACTTGTGACTGGTGATGCAGCGACCTGGGAGGTCGGGTGTCTAGGAGCCCAGGTCGAGGGGTGTGGCACAGGGTTAGTGGTCAGGGTTGTGGTGCAGGTGGTTTCCTCACCTCCTCCCTCCCATCTGTAGCCAGTGGCTCCCTCTTCTTGTGCTCCGGCAACAGACATTTTTGCAGCGAAACTGCTGCTGGTGGCAATAAGAAATCCCTCGGCGATAACGAACAGACCGGAGTGGACCCACGGGAGGCTTCGGCAGCAGTGGACCCTCGGGAGGCAACGGCAGGAGCGGACCCTCGGGAGACAACTGCAGGTCCCGCTGAACCCATGCAGGTCGCCTGACACATGGCTTTTGGAGGCGGGAGCAGCCGGTAGTCTCCCTCTGGTGGTGGAGGTGGGAGTAACAGGTAATCTCCTTCTATTGCTGGAGACTGCACGGCTTCTCCTCGTGGCGCTGGAGGCTCAGCCTCCCCCTCTTGGGCGCAACGCTCAGCCTCCCCCCTCTTGATCTCTGGACGCTCAGCCTTCCTCCTCTTGGGCTCTGGACGCTCGGCCTCCCCCCTCTTGGTCTCTGGACGCTCTGCCTCCCCCCTCTTGGTCTCTGGACCCTCGGCCTCCCCCCCCCGGGGCTCTAGACGCTCGGCCTCCCTCCTCTTGGGCTCTGGATGCTCAGCCTCCCCCCTCTGGTGCTCTGGATGCTTAGCCTCCCCCTCTTGGGCGCTACGCTCAGCCTCCCCCCTCTTGATCTCTGGATGCTCAGTCTTCCTCCTCTTGGGCTCTGGACACTTGGCCTCCCCCATCATGGTCTCTGGACGCTTGGCCTCCCCCCTCTTGGTCTCCTCCCCCCTCTTGGTCTCTGGACGCTCGGCCTCCCCCCTCTTGGTCTCTGGACGCTCGGCCTCCCCCCTCTTGGGCTCTGGACTTGGCCTCACACCTGTTGGGCTGTGGATGCTCAGCCTCCCCCCTTGGTGCTCTGGATGCTTAGCCTCCCCCTCTTGATCTCTGGACGCTCAGCCTTCCTCCTCTTGGGCTGTGGACGCTCGGCCTCCCCCCTCTTGGGCTCTGGACGCTCGGCCTCCCCCCCTTGGTCTCTGGACGCTTCGCCTCCCTCCTCTTGGTCTCTGGACGCTCGGCCTCCCCCCTCTTGATCTCTGGATGCTCTGCCTCCCCCCTCTTGGTCTCTGGACCCTCAGCCTCCCCCCTCTTGGTCTCTGGACACTCGGCCTCCCCCCTCTTGGGCTCTGGATGCTCGGCCTCCCCCCTCTTGGGCTCTCTGGCCTCACACCTGTTGGGCTGTGGATGCCCTCCCCCTCTTGGCTCTGACAACTCCACTCCCCGGATAGTCTCCCCCCGGGGCTCTCTCTGGATGCTCGGCCTCCCCCCTCTTGGGCTCTGGATACTTGGCCTCACACCTGTTGGGCTGTGGATGCTCAGCCTCCCCCCTCTGGTGCTCTGGATGCTTAGCCTCCTCCCTCTTGGGCGCTGGACGCTCTGACTCCTCCCATTCCAGGTCTGTGTCCATATCCCAGTTGGCCTCCGGTCAGCTTTCCTCCTCATGCCCACAACACAGGCAAAAGGAGCACTCTGGGACATTGGCCTAGGCCAACTGGAAATGACAGGAAGTTGGCACAGACAAGTACTGCGGGTTGAAGTGCTGAGCACGTATTTACTTAAATTAAATACACAAAAACACTTTTACACAGATGACAGAGTAACAGGGTCTTGCTTCTGGGTGTGTGCATTCGCTGCTGAGTGACAGGCAGGAGATCAAGACAGGGGTTGAAGTTGAAACGCCGGCACAGGCACACAGGATTTATTAACACAAACAGAAAGTGAAAGTAAATAAAAATGGTCATTTGACGTTACCAACGATGGTAACGCACAGATGACTGTTACAGCAAGCTGTACAAAAAAATGCAAAATGGATTTACAATCCCTGAACTATTCTTCTCTGTTCAATCCCAACCAAACCCCGACTCCAACTACTAGCAGGACCGTCGGTGGTTTTGCTTCTGATCCCGGGTTACTCTCACGGTGATCAGGATTACACAGTCAGGTCTCCATATCCGGGTAGCGTGGACGATCTTAGCCAGTTGTCCGTGGCTTTGCAGCAGCCCCAAGGTGAACAAACAGGACATTTTTATACCTGACTCCGTGCTGGAACACACCTACCTGCTGATTATCCACAGCTGGCAATCACACACAGCAGGCAGGCTATCCCAGGAGCATCAGGTACTTCATTAAATTAATTACAGTATATACAAATAAAACCCACTCTTCATGTGCAAGGCTCCTGCCCTGCTACTCAGAGGCAAAATAAAAAGTTGAAACAAAAATAAGTCTTGCACACAAATCATTTTAACCAAAACAAGTACCATGTTGGTCCTTCCAGCACGAGTAGCATTTGTTATTTTTCTTTTAATGTCTTTCTCTCTCTCACCCGTTCCTTCTTTCTGAACATGAGCCGTTATGAGCAGATGCTGTGCTTTTATACATGTTGCCATCTCCGAATTACCAATCACTTAATTCAGAGATGGCCACATTTCGAGGGATGGGGCTTTAACTCCATCCATGCTGCCACGCTTGTGTTTTAATTTAACACAAAACAATACATTTAAATCATAATACTACAAAAATAAACCATTCCTTTTAAAATATACACAAAATAATATGTTAACCAGCAGGGCTCTTCCCTGCCACATATCTACACCCTGCTACACAACTGTTCATGAATGTGAACCTACCTGATATGGTAACACTTGCAAATAAAACTAAAAGTGAAATAACAGAATTATACAATTACTTTTATTTACTTACAATTACAAAACCATCATTTTCCTTCACGTAACTTTGCAATATCTGTCAGCCAGGAGTATTTCAGATCACAGTAATAACAATACATAATAGCCATTAGACTACAATGCAGTGGATTAAGTACTAGCGTGAGACTTCTACAAATTCTAACAGAAACAATTACCCTGCTAAATCTATCTCTGCATGTTTCATGAATTTCTAAAAATGTATTTCAAATACTATAGGCCTACAGTATTGCTTGTCATAAAAACATACCACAACTAGAACTGCATTGACAAGTTACTGGTAGTTGACAAAAGAGTAGGGTGATTAAATGTCTCTGTTTGTTGTGTTCCCTTTTCCCATGAACTGTCCTGGTGTTCTGATATTTTTCCCCAAACCTTAAAAAAGTAGTGTACTTTTAGTGTAATGTAGTGTAAAATACTAGTGTAAACAATCAGCAATCACATTTACATACCCTCCAACATTTGAGAGATGAAAAAAGGTGGTGCCAGTATGGTAGTGAGTCTGGCAACATGCTCCTCTCAGAAAATATTTGAAATGTTAACTTTAATTTATTCGATTTCATGCAGCTTATATTTAAATACAACAAAAATCTGTTCATTATGTCTCACAAACCCCATCATGCTGAAGAGCCTTCTCTGTCTTCTTAACCCTGGGCTCAGTGTCCTGTCCTGGCCCACAATTGATTTGTTTTTAAAGCAGGTGGTAACTGACTTACTCCAAAAGTCATTTTTAATATTATTTAATATTAAGAACTTATATATCTCTTACCCAAATGCACAAATACTAGAGAATAATTCTGTGCCTGCATGATATACTGTATAACATTTGCATATTCTTATCAAAACACATATTGAATAGAGAGAAGAAATGACAGATACCATTATTTTTTTTTTTTTGGGATACATAGTATGAGAAGCGAACTGTGGTAGGACTACTGCAGTACTGAAAATTGGTAGCTTACTAAGTAGGTTACCAACTTGTACTATTGCTCCTTAATATGTAGAGTTGGGATGTGATGTGAACTTCACTTAGTATAACCAGAGAATACATTTTTGTTTGTTTGTATAGTTTGTATAGTTTTCTTTTTTTTTTAATCAGTTCTATGATGTAAAATGCATCAGAGAAAAGTCTAAAAGAACATTTGAAACATATTCAAAATCATTAAGCATTCCATGAATTGAAAATCTGAGGGCTTAAAAAAAAAAAAATCATCCTTGGGGTTTTTTTCTCAGGGATAATTATGGATCTATATGAGTGAGAAAGGCAATGACTGGCTAAACTTCCTTACAACAACTACATTTAAATGAAATGAGTATTATTGCAATCGTGTGTTCTCTTTCGGTCATAGTTGCAGCCTCATTAAAAAGATTGTTCTTAAAATCTCTTCAGTTTTTAATCTCCAGCACCCAACACCATGTGTAATAAGAATTCTTACCTTACATAATCTTCCGAGCAGTAATGTTACTATGGAAGTGGTTCTGAGTGCTACTGCTACTGCGGAAATAAGAAATTCTATAACAGAATATCTTTGAATGGACGGTCTCTAAGAAATATCTTTGCTGTCTACTAATTATCTGTCTGGCACAGGCAGTAGGATGGGGATATGACGCTAGCATCCACATTGCTTTTAGTGGCCTGGTGAGGACGTGCAGGAAAAATACTAATAATAATAATACTAAGATGAAGCTCAAAATTTGGTACACACAATCTATTTATGGGGATTTGGGACCAAACTTAGAAATCAGATATTGTTCAGGCTAAATTGGTACAGTTGGAGGGTACGCATCAATGGTCCAATAATAATTTATTTGTTTCATATAGGTTACAATATTAAATTAAAAGTATACAAAATAACAAATTAACTGTAGAAATAGACATACATATGGTTAGAACATGTAGTTAAACATAGCCATGAACGGGAAAGGGAAGGCAGTGGTTGTTGTTATTTATTTATTTATTTATGTACTGTAGCGATCTCGGTTAACGCAGGCAGGCGCATCACCCAGGGAGAGGCAATCCACACACAGGAGGAGGGCGGGCGTGAACCCGGGACCTCTCGCACTAAAGGATAGCGCCAACGCTATACAAAAGAGCCGGCTCCTTTGCAAAGGGCATATATCGAGCTCATGTCCCTGTGTGTGATTCATTGATTTAAAAAAAAAAAAAAGCATTTGATTCCATTTTGCTCTAGGGGTTTATATTATAGAATTCTCCAAAGTGGAGTAGTGGGTAAAGCTTATGACATAATTAAATCAGTGTATTTGGAAAACAAGTGTGGAATAAAAATTGACAACAAAAGAACAGAGCTGTTCTTACAGGGGCGTGGAGTGAGAGGGGGCTGTAGCTTGAGTCCAACGCTGTTCAATATTTACATCAATGAGTCAGCGGTGATGTTGGAACAGTCTGCAGCTCCAGGCCTCACTATCCATGACATGGAAGTCAAATTCCTGCTCTATGAATGGGCTGAATGGGCCAGCCCATTCAGCCCACTGAATGGGCTGGAGCAGAACCTGGCTCTGCTGGAGCACTTCTGTAAGACCTGGGCCCTGGCTGTGAATTTGAAAAAAACAAAAACAAAATCATGATCTTCCAAAAAAAGGCCAGATCTCAGGAAAACAGATATCACTTTACCCTAGGCAACAGCATCCTAGAACACACACTGAATTACAGTTACCTTGGATTAATAATCAATGCCTCAGGGAGCTTTAGTCTGGCTGTGAATGCATTAAAAGAAAAAGCTTGCAGAGCTTTCTATGCCATGAAAAGAAGGCTATATAAAATAAATATACCCATTAGCATCTGGTCCAAAGGGCTGAATTAGGTCGTTACCCACTGCTCATCCACATGCAAAAAAGAGCACTCAAATTCTGGATGCATCTCCGCACAAGCCCCCCAGACTCACTACAGTACAACAGTGCAAACCCAAGAGCTCAGCCCAGAAAACAGTCCCCTGGCCAGCTGGCCCTGAAGCGCACTACACTGACCTGCACTAACACTAACCAGCTTCAGGTCAGCTCTGCTAACCAGCTGCCAATGAGAGTCAACCAAATTATAAAACAAAACAAAGCAACTTATCTGGAACCTTGGGACAGTGAAACTAAATCCCAAAATAAACTTGACTGCTATCTGGCCCTAAACAGAAACTACACCCTTGCAGAGTATTTCTTCACTGTCAGAGATACAAAGCAGAGACAGATCTGATCTTGACCAAATACAGGCTCAGTGACCACAGCCTGTCTATAGAAAAAGGTAGACACAAAAAAACCTGGCTGCCCAGAGAAGATCGGCTGTGTGGTCATTGTGAGACGGGAGAGGTCGAGACAGAGATGCAATGTCTCCTACATTGCACTAAATACTCCCAAACGAGGAAAAAATATTTTGAAAATTTTACAATATCCCTCCCCCACTTCCCAAAAATGACCAACCCAGAAAAACTATCGGCCCTTCTGGGGGAGGGACACACAGCCCCGCTGGCTGCCCAGTACGTGGCTGCCTGTCACAGCCTGAGGGACACTGTGTGAGCGCTCTGCACTGAGGCACCACTGGGGTTCATATTCTGTTAACTGATATTCATTTTATTACTATTATACATCTCAATGAACTGTTGTTGATTTATTTTAATCTGCATTTTTTCATACTTTTATTTTTTACTATATCTTATTGTGTAAAACTTTAGCAATACTGATAATATGTTTGTTTTTTGTACGATATGTTGTTACACAAATTATGTACTGTAATTGCTTTGACAATACTCTGCTGATGTTAGTCATGCCAGTAAAGCATCTTTGAATTTAAATTTGAATTTGATTACGTCACCTACCAGGCCTGTTGCTACATACCCTCGTGCACGATACAGTATATTGAAATATGAAGCATTGTTTTTTTAAGTATAGTTTTAACATAGCTTATATACATAAATAATGTAATATATTGCTGATTGGATACATACTTTATTAAGAGACAGCATTTGGGAAAATATCCATTCTCGTTCGTCTCAAGCACATGCGCAGGAAAACTCGTTGCCGGTGTTGCCAAGTTCCCCTATAATAAACGGGATTGGGCTTGTTGAGAGTCGAGGGTTGTCATTTTCACAAACACTTATACTCTAACATTGGCTGCGCTTGTTTTGAAAGGCAGTGCCGCTTAGTTTTCTCGTGAGATTTGGCCACACTGCTCGTTGCGTACCTCCAGTATCCCATCAGCCTCAGTAGAAACATTATTGCTAAGACGTGTTGTGTCTGACCTGAGACGAAAGGAGGAATTATGTCGGAAAAGAAGCAAACCGTGGATCTGGGATTGTTAGAAGAGGACGATGAGTTTGAGGAATTTCCAGCTGAAGGTAGGTTGAAAATTGCAAACCCATGACGCAGTATAATACGCGGCTGAAAAGTCTTTAGCTAGCTGACCGAAAACAGGCCCAGCAGCCCGGGACCGTGACTCAGTAACTTCTAATATTTACGATGTAATAAATGTATTTGTCAAGGTTGTGGATAACACTGGCATAGCATTCCAAACAGTGGATGCACATTCGTGTTGACTCGTCGTATTATTAATGCTTGTAACTTAGAACCTCCATAGTCTGCTGTATCTGTGGCAATTGGAATACGTACGTATTAGCATTACGGGTATCTAGTACTATAGTTGTATATGTGACTGTTTTACCAGACTGTGACCTTTATTGGCAGGTGCTTCAGTATTAAATCCTTGCACCCCAATTCAAGCACCTTGGTTTTATTGGTCAATCCTGTTCTTAGGACCTAATTTTCTGTTGTTTTGTTCATAACATCCGTGTCTTTCGTAAGTGGTGGCAGGCGCTTTGATTATCTGAATACTCTGCATTGATTGTCTTGCTTTTCTGAATTTAAGAAACAAAATCGTTTCAGCATTGCGATTTCCCCTGCAAATCCTTTGAGGAATGGTCACTATCCCGACCAAAAAATGCCAACATGTTGTAAACTCATGCTAAATTAGCGTCGGCCGTTATTATAATTATACAATTGTTTTGTTTCAGATTGGACAGGGTTGGATGAAGATGAAGATGCACACGTGTGGGAAGACAACTGGGATGATGACAATGTAGAGGATGACTTTTCAAATCAGCTAAGGTAAATTCATCAATAGCACATCAGTGTGCTTTGTTCAGCAGTTGTACACTAATTTCAAGCAGTCTTTTGTGGAATATGTAACTCTTTGTGGCACTGTGATAACCAGAAGTCTTCTGATAGTGACTCGCTCATTTTTGGAGCAAAAAAAGCTGAACAATAACACTGATAGCCATTGTGATAGTCTTGAGCTCAGAAGGTTGAAACTAAAGAAACTTGATCGGTACTCACATGGGAGCAATTTCACACTGTCCAGCCTCAGATTGATTGTGGAAATGGTCCGAGCTCAGATCGAAGAGTGTTCAGACAGGATAGTGAGAAAACAGTCCAGGAAAACAAGCCTAGTTTGTTTGTCCAAACCGGGCAAACATTTATTATTCGCACAGATCTTTTTAGGCGAGCACAGCTTGCATCGCATGCCAGTTCTCCAAATAATTTGATTTAATTGAAATGTAATAATTATAATCTGGATAATTAAAAGTCACATGCAATGGATTTTAGGTCTGATATGTTTTAAATTATTTATATATATATATATATATATATATATATATATATATATAATACACACACACACACACACACACACACACAGAAGTATTTCTAGGTTGATTAATAAATAAACAGTGCATCTTTTAACTATTTTATTTTTTTTACTTTGAGTTTGTGTAATGTTAGCCAGCAAAATAATTATGTAAAGAGCAAAAATGAGTTTGCAGGGTTACACACATGTATTCTCTCAGCTCAGAATCAAACAATATGATGACCAGACTGCAATTGAGCCTTGTCACCCACAGAAAAAATAATTGCACTTAAAAACAATGCTTGATAACTCATTCACACATACATTAGCTATATTGATGTATCTTTCAAAAATGATATACCTTATTACATTGTTAGAAATAGGAAAAATAATCTAATTTATGATACAAAGAGTGGATTTGTTTTAGAAATAATTTTTATTTAGCCTACTGTGTGTGCATTTTAATAAATGTTGTGATGCAAATGGTTATCAAAGTAAATGAATTGCAGCACCACAACATAAAGTGTAGTTCGTGTAAAAACATTGAATGTTGTATAAAATTTGTGTAGTAGATTCCAGGTCTCTGTAATTTCAAAGTTGATGCCCTGTTACTGCTGCAGTATTTCAATGCAAAACAAAAGTTACAGTAAAGAAGTTTAAAAAATGCATGCTGTTATATTTCCCTGCTTACTAAGATATTTCATTTCAACCATCAAATGTCAAGGCACACACTGTGTGAATGCCCATGGGGCCACTGTAATCATTGCATCCCAGATAGTCATTTGCACGGTGGAAACTGAAAAGATCCACGCCCTGGTTTGTTTCGCCAAACAACCTGAGGCCACCTGTTTTTCCCGATCTTGGGTCGGATCGTTATAAACGAGCTGACATTAATTGGAAGCATTCACATGGCTCTTCAATCGATTGAAACCCCTCCCAGGGCACGGATCGTGTAAACATTTAGAGTATTCCCTCACTGTAGCTGCTTCTCATTGGTAATTCCTGTGTTTACATTCACGTAGATGCATTTGGCAGGATTATTTAATCTCATCGGGTTCAAACTAATTCAAGCCTCATATTTAAAGAGCACTTACTAAGAAACCTAAACAGAATAAAAGTTCAGTCTGTACTTGCCATCAATAGGTTTCTTGGCATACAGCATGCTGAAAGTTAAGTTTAATTTTTATTCTTGTTATTATTTTTTATGTTTGACGTGACATGGAAACCACAACTCATACCAAAGTAAATACAATTTAAAACACACAAGCCCGCCAAGTAGTTTCTTTAGGAATTGCAAAACTAGTTGCATTCCCATATGTGCTAGGTGGTCTGAAACCACAACCACCCTTCATTGAACAGCCAAGTTATTCCCTAAATAACAGTGTTTGAGTTTTCTGAAGAAAACAGTGTCTCCTCATAATCGGTGGTTAATGCAAAAGCATTGGGGGTGGGCCATGACAAAGTATTCTAAGGTACTGGTAAACTATCATGAGTTTAAAGTCTCCCTTGTAAATAGTAGTTGTGACCATAAATTATTTTAATGTACCAGGAACACATTGAAAATGGGCTCTGTGGTACAGTAACTGTTAGGTTTAAGCAATTATCTCCAAGGGATTGTGGCATATACGCAATTTCATTTAAATACTGGGGAACTGATGTGCCAGCTAAATCCTTATGTTGTAAACCCTTGCTGCCTTTTTGTTATGAGAATGAGTGAGAAAGCACAGGAGCTATAATCTTTCTGTATACAGGGATCATTTATTATTAGGGCTGGGACGATCGTGGTTTTTTTTTTTTTTTTTTACTATCGCTGCATTGTTTTCCTAAAGACCCGATGCATTGTTTTTTCAGAACGCAAAAGAAACATGTAAATAATAAGTACATTTACAACCACCCCTCGCTATATCACCCCTCTCTATACTGCGGATTCGGATAGGTCCTGGAGTTGGCTCCTCATTTTTACTGTCTAACTCTGCATATGCCTTCGCTGCAACATTGGCACTTAGAATTACTGTTTGTTTTATTTTTTACTACACATCACAAACAAAAATATACAAAACAAATAAAAACAATGCATTAATATAGTACTGTTGTCATATACACATGTATTGCACAGTAACACAAAGCAAATTAAATATCTACTTGCTGAAACGTTTTTTATTTTAGCCAACGAGGTGTTCACATGTGGCAGCAATGGATTGGTAAACGTCACATCGGTAGTTATTTTATCCATCGATGGTTATTCCAATGATTCGCTGGATTGATGCATTGTCCCAGCCCTAATTCAAATAGATTTTACATTTGAGAGAGCCTACTGAGATTTACAACTCAGAACTAGAATATAGCAAAAACAACAAACAAGAAATACATTAATCATAAAGGGTGCTCAAGAACAACCTTAACGGTTTAGTTAATGTTGAATTAGCTTGGTTGCCTTACTCTGAAATGTAGCAGTTCACACTTAAATCAACTGACAGCGCTGAAGGAAAAAAAAACATACATGCAGTGCAACTTTACTGCCCGATTTTGTAAACCTGCAGCTGCGTTTTTCGGTGCCTATCAGGTCTTTGACCCAAGTGAAGTATCTCAGCATAGGTGAGAAAGAAGTGTTTGAGGCCATTCTACTGTTTGAAGACAACTGTGTAACACAGCGTGAATACTGTGCTTACTACGAAATTGTCAGTGAAATGAATGCAACGTTTACCTGTTCTGGAAAAACATGGGAACGAGATTCCCAACTCTTGCTTTAGGCATACAGAAATGTATTTGGGGGTGACCAGTGCTCCATCAAGGAAACAAACATGTACAACATGTTGTATCAGAATAATATGCAAACAAAGGTAAAATAACTGCAAACTGTACTATAGAAGAAGCAACGAATACTTCGTCTTTTTCAACTTCATACAAGGTATGTAAAACCTACAGTTTTTGTTTGCTGTCCTGTAGAAACCCCGCCATGTTATGTAAAATGAAAATTGTTTGTAGTTGTGTACGCTGTGAAGCTTACCGATTTTACAGGATTAAAACTTGAACCTGATGTTGTGAAAACCATAATAAAAAACTATTTTAGATTATTTATTTATTTTTTTCCTACTTATTTAGGCAGACAGTTTGTCTATGTAGGTACTGTATATTGTATTAAAAAAAAAAAAAAGTTGAATTTTCATCCCTGTGACTTCACACACCATTTCCCCCTCCCTCTGTTATTTTTAGTGCAAATTTACTGTGACTTCTCCATGATTTTTAGTGCAAATTTCCATGACAAAATCCCAGCTTCAAACAAAAACTCTCCTCCATCTGAAATATCAAAGTTGGCTTGTCAGAAATATCGAGAGGAATTTACCACAGAATGATAAAAGAAGTTGAGTGTCTGAATCTCTTACTGTGAATGCTGCCGGACAGAATTCTCTGTGAAACATGGTGGGCATTGCCACTGTATCACTCACATAGGTATGAGGAAATACCAGCAATAAGCAAAAGCTGACACTCCCCATGACTGTATGTTTGTGCAAATGGGTTTGAGGTTTAACTCGCTTTAAATAATTAATTAATTGAATGATTGGATACTACACAGCATTTTGTGCTTTGATAGTTGCAGAGTAGTAAAAATTTAAATAAAAAAAAATTAAAAAAAACATGATGTTAAATATTTCTTGGTGGTGTTTTGATAGTTTTTTTTTTTTTTTTTTAAATAAAGTTTTGAGGTTTAATATTTCAGTCCAGGTTTGATAACATTAACACAATCCTAAAACACTATATTACAAATATTTAAATCCAGAATAAATAGAATTCAAACAAAAAATCTATTGTGCTCCGAGGAAGACCTATGGGTCGATACGTGTAAGCCATTATTATGTTTACCGTGGTTTTAAATATGTTCAAATAAAGACGATCACTTTTATTGAAAATTCCTTGGGCCTTTGGACTTAATTGAAACGGGAGTTGCAGTCTAAATTTCTCCTTCGATGGGATTTCTCACTGGAGGAGACTTCTGTTTACCTGTATCCCAGGATGAGGCATCCCGGATTTTAAAAGCTGATCCTGAACACTTTTGTAGAATGCATTTTCTACAAAAAAAAGTATGTTGAAGTAGGTTTATAGTTTTTTTTTTTTTTTTTTTAATTTCTAAATGCTGTGTGTTTTACAATTACCAAAGTTTTATAGATTGAACAGCAAAAATGAGGTCACTGGCTTGCCAGAGCCTAAGAATTGCTGGCAACTGGTCTTAAATAAATGATATTTATTTCAGAAGTTAGCATCTCCTGGAAGCCTGCTTGTTCAAAATGACTCATCAGAAAAATACTTTAGACCGTTGCACTAGCATTTTCATTTTTGGTACCATAACTTGTCATATGGTTAAAAACAATATCATTAAAGCCACAGTTTGGTTGAAAATAAATCTAAACCTTCATGTTTTATCGTACTGCTTTTGGTTTAGATTTTATTTGTGGTTTTATCAATTCAAATGGTGAAAATTACCTTTTTACAGTAAAACATTTTTAACTTGTGGCCACGTTAGTCATTTGCTTGACATTCTGTATACAACTTTGTTATATGTTTACTTTTTTTGTACAAAAGCTGCTGCCACTGCCTATGAAAGACTCAGTTCAGAGACAGTTTGAGATACAGATGTTGTTTGCAGTGTTGTAAACATTGCTTTCTATGGACTTTTGATACAGACCTCAGACCCAGTACCACCAAAATATGGAGATCATGTGACTGTTTAGGTTTTGTGATATTGTCTTCATATTTGGCACACGTCTGTATTCAAGTATGCTTCTATTAATTGTAAGGTTAGTTTTCTTTTTAACAAGTCAGTCCCCTTCAGGTAACATCAATCAAAATAGTTTTATTCAAGAACAAAGCAAATCCAAAGAGAGTATAGGATGCAGTCGCAGGATAATACTGTAGGCAGAGTTCTCAGCAGATGGAATTTGAGTAACAAAGCTGCAGGTAAACCTACAGGTCTTGACGGGTGGTATTCGAGCCCCGAAAAGTTACAGACATTAATATACTGGGCAGGTTACCTAGAGGGAGCGGAAATCTCCTACCTTCAGCAGTGAACAGCAGGCGCTCCATGACGAAGTTTGTGGATTAGAATCAGTTTTAGCTGAGCTGATTAACACTTATGATTAAAATCGGCTTTTTAAGTAGAAACAACTCCTGCATGAACAAGGGTCATCCGCCTGAGGTCACAACTGCTCTTTGAGCAATAAAAAAAAATGTTTCTTATCATGACTTTCAGACATGGAGGCACCTCGAGCTGCGTGCAAAGTTAGAGAACTACAAGGACAGGGCAACATTTAGGCAGTAGATTTGAAAAGCCTTTCATGAAAAACATGAAAATAGCACAATGTTCAGAGACCGTTTCAATGATTTCTCAGTTCTTTACCATTTGATGGGACACACAAAATTATTACAATTTATGTAAAACCTTACACAGTCAGTTGCTGTTTTGGTTATCACTGCCACATTGATTTTACCTTGTACCTCATTTTATGTATTATATAGTAAAAATGTATAATTCTTTTGGGGAAATTTGTTTTGGTTTTTTGGCGATTTTTAAATAGAGCTTTGGATTTTCTGTTTTAACTGATAAAACATCCCCCCCACCCCTGAAACAAAAAATAAAGAAATCTGTGTATAGCCATAAACACCGGGAAAACACTGGAAATGGTTACTCAGTTTATGCCGACTTCACCCCTTTCCCAGTGCAGTTGAGCAGTGTTCCTGACTTGTATCATTGATTTTGTTCTGTATACTTTAAACCCACCACAACTACTGAGTGTCAGCAAATTCCTACATTTCTATTGGAGACTCCACTAGCGAGATTTCAAACGAATTGTAAGACTTGTTCATGGGATTCAAAGCTGTATTGCACTATAGAATAAAACAGTTGCGAATGTAAAAAAAATGCCTAGACACACACAAACTGCAGAAGGATTTTGTTGTGGAAGACAGCAAAGGAAAGAAGGTACAACTTAAATGTGCAAAAACTGTCGAGTTACTGTACATATTGTGACAGAAAATAAATGCCAAAGCACTATGGAACGTAACTGTAAAGTAAAAGCCCCGAAAAATTATTTACATAACTCAAATAGCTCAAAATGAAATTAATAAAAACAGAAACCGTAATTTATAGACTACCACATCTCATGACAGTATCCAGCTGTTCTGTGATTCTCTTTCACATTTATGGGTGTTTTGTGAAGTAGGTGTCTGTCCCTTCATGCTGGAATAACTTTATTTCCTTTCTTCTTGCAGAGCGGAACTAGAAAAACATGGATACAAGATGGAGACGTCATAGCTTTCTCTAGACCTTTGAGGATTAAGTTCTAAATGTGAAAAAGGGATTTTGTGTTGGTGTGAATTGTATCCTGCTATTACAGAAGAGCTGACGTTTACTGTAGATATTAAACAACATCTAATTTTTCAACTGTTGCTGTACTTAATTATTTTCTACAAAAAAAAAAACTTCAGTGCCCCCCCCCCCCCCCCCCCCCAGAATTACAAAACTGAAACATTTATGTACCTGTATTTTTGAATACTCCTTCATTTTCTAGTATTAAAATATTAAACAGCCTGTCCCTGTCTCAAATTTGGTTATTTTAATGTAGCCTGGTGTATCTTTATGATTACTAGTTTGTAATTTAAAGTAATTGTTGCTATATATATATATATATATATATATATATATATATATATATATATATAATATGTTTGTTTTTTTTTTTTCAACTGTTCAGTTGTGAAAGAATGTTACAGCATGAATTTTCATTTAAAAACATGACACTTGGTATTATATACAGGGTAAAAGTTAGCTCTGTTTGCTTGGCTTCCAGGAAAACTCTTACTGCTTCACTTCCTAGGCCATTTCACCTTAGCATTTTCTTACAGTGAATGGATTTATATGCTGTTAAGTATGTATGGAATTATTTTGTTAGCTACAATAACTGTATATTTTCACTTAAACATTTCATAAGATGAACAAACTACAGCTTTGGCACCCTTGATTTTTATATAAACCCTCCAGGTTATTTGGTAGTTCTGTAATGTTGACTTTATATTTTATTGTTGCAACAAATTGTTTAAGGTCCTTTAAGTCTGCTGTCTCAGTTGCTTTCCACTGTTCATCAGGGGAATGTGTTTCAGTGGTTTATAATAGGAAGGAATACACCTTTGGCTTATGTCAGACCTTTTTCGTTTCTGTGTAAACTTGTTTTTTGTTAAATATTATTTTTCCTCAAACTGAGTTCATTCAAAATGTATACATTTGACCTGTGTTTCCCCTAGTGGAGATGTTTGAAAGATAACATGTGCCCCACTTTCTCTAATTGGAAAAGCACAAGACAACTAAGCAAGGGAGTCTATGAAATTCAAGTCATTCTATTTCTGTGCAAAGTTCTGATACACTCAGCATCAATCAACGCATGCTCCCCGTGTTGTGACTATAAATCGTATGCAAAACGTATTGTTCCAAGGCATTCACATTTTCAATAAACTGTACTGGATTTATTCACCACTGTTCTCCAGCATAGTTTCTGTTTTTTCAGTGTTTGTTCCACCAAGTGAGTGTGGCAGAGATACGTGTTAAAGGTGAGAGTGCTGCTTTGTATATTGATCTTTGTTTGCTTTTAGTTTTTTCAGATTCGCTTTGTAAAATAGATAGCAATGACTGTACCGTGAAGTGGTAGAAATGTCCATTCTGTGCTGAACAAGATCTCGTATGTTTATATCCTTTCATTATGTAATAACTTGCATGGTGGTAAGACAGGCGCCTTTATTTGTTGTATGTACTGTATCCACATGTTTGAAGATACAGAAATTATTTAAGACTAACCAGCTAAAAGATAGAACCAGTTTTATGTGCTACAGAAAGTGTGAAACTGCTATTAGCTTGGCCTATCTGGCATGCCAGCTGTAATGTGTAAACGGAATACAAACAGTGTTCTACTGGGACTAGACTGGAACAAGATGGATTAGTATTTTATTACACTACCACCTGCCCAATGTTATGTCATATTTTGTGCAGCACCATCTGTTTCTATACAACAGACTACAAAGATTGGGACTGTAGACTCCTTTTTGCATTTCCCAAGTTAGTGTAACAATGATGAGCCTACTCTGCCCAGTGTTATTGAAAGTGCTTCACGTGTATGTCAGAAGGGGGTGGATTCACTGATGAAACTCAAACGGGTCTGCTATTCACTAACAGTGCTTTACCCTCAAGGAGAATGGCAGGATTTGGAATGCATGGTATAAAAAGTTTTTGAGATCCAGTTTTTGAGCAAAATAAAATAGCTGTGGCCATTATTAGCAGCCATTTGTCTCCTGTGGTTATATTAAAAGCACATAAGCAAGGTGTATCAAGGTAGAATAATGGTTGGGGGGGGGGGGGGGGGGGGTATTAGACTTCTTGTTAACCAATAAATCAATATATCTTTTTTTTATATAGCGCCTTTCATAGTGGACCACCATCATAAACCTCTTTACAAGATATTGCGGAACAATGCATAAACAAGTAAATACAGTGAGATACAGGCATATTACATTAAATACAGGGCTAGGATGTGGATTCTAAACATTGTGGATGCGTGTGTCATGTTACAGGTTCTAACACCTCACAATTGTGCAGGTTATGAACTTTATTTTTAATTATGCCCTTATGAAACTTGTACATGAGTGCCAGTGACTGTAGTAATGTGATGTATTTTACCTGCAAATCACCACTGGAGAAATAATTGGGGGTCATAATTAAGGTAGGAACATTTTACTGAAATCATTCAGAATAAGAATCCACTTAAATGAATGGCAGTGAATGAATGATGATATATATATATATATATATATATATATATATAATATATTATATATATATATATTACACACACACACAAGACTGAGAATGTGGATACTTGAACACAGCTCCTCAGAACTAATGCTCCCAATAATTACTAAAATATTAGGAAGAGAAGGCTTTGCAGCACAGCTGTTGAAGAAGAGACTTTAGAAGATTACCAACTTAAGTATATCCAGCCTTACCACATATCTTAATTTCAGTGCAGCTCTTGATCTGTCTTTTCAAATGTGAGTAGTTCTTTCATCAGTGCTGTCTCCTAGAGCCCTGGAGGTTAAAACTCCTCCTTCAACAGTGATTAGCACAGATGCTGTCATCCACAAATGAAACCTACAAACTTAACCAATTCAGTCCAGTTGGCTGATTTCTAAAGACACGTGCCTTTCTTTGTTGCTGCCAAAGTAAAAAGATTGCAGCTGACTTACAGACAGTAATTTATAAAAGATTAAAAAAATAAATAAATAAACTTACCAATTAACTATAGTATGCAGATACTTGTATATTAACGAGAAGCAGAATCTAAATTGGAAACATCAGTCTGTAATACCTAACTTAATCATTGTTAGATTTTTGAAGTCCCTTATATGAATAGTAAGTAGTTCAATAAAAAAAAAAAAAGCATTACTGAACTGCACACAACTAATATACTCAATGTTATTGCTGCATACTCGACTTACTACCCGAGTAGTATTGAATATTGAAAGTGGATTTGTAATTGTTTATTATCAAAACAAGCTTAATATCTGTAATATAATGTTAAGCAGAACATAAGTAGTCATATATATGTATGTATTAGTCCAACATAAATTGTCCTAGGAAATGCAGCATAAAAAGTGCTTGATTTAAAGGGTACATAAGGAACTTTTCATTTTATTGTGTTACATGTTGCTACAACTGTTTCCATAAGAGGTGTGTATTGTTTTATGTATTTATTTTATTTACATTTTGACCACTTTTTTTAAACTTTTAAATTGCATTCCCTGGCTCAAGGTGGCTTCCCCTGTTCCTGCTTGGACCTCTCAGAACTACATTTCCCATCATCCTTCTGCTCACTGATAAATCCATCTCAGTTACATATGTGAGCAGGACAATGATGGGTAATGTAGTTCTGAGAGGTCCATACAGGAACGTGGGAAGCCATCTTGAGGCAGAGAATGCAATATAAAAGTTTAAAAAAGTGGTCAAAATGTAAAAATAAATAAATAAATAAATAAAAACTATATACACCTTACCTAGACAGTTGTAGCAACGCATGGGAACATGTAACACAATCAAATAAAAAAAAGGTCCTTATGTACCCTTTAACACTGTTTGTTAGAATAGCTACACTGTTAAACAATACACGTTTAGTTTCCTTAAGATAATACAGGTGGCTCCACTAGCATTGCTGATGACCACGTCTATACTATGCAACTCGGTAACTAGACACTGTCCATTACAATACGCACACGTTTGCATCATGCATGTATTAGCTTGTTAGAGTGATGCGAGTAAGTGCATATGGCAACATTTATATGTAATACATTTATAGGTCAGCCAGATTACTGGGTAGATTAGTCGACACCCAGAGGCACACACTTTACCAATGTTTTCAGTATTCATTAGATTATCTTATCAAAGATAACTGGTAACATATCATTATAATATCACACATGTGTATGGAACACTTGGCTACTGTCAATTTAGTCTGCGTTTTATTTCTAAACATTTGCATGCAATTTTGTAAAAGTAAGTTTTAAAGTATTTTATTTATTTATTGCATTTATATAGCGCTTTTTATACGAAAGTATTGCAAAGGACAGTACAGTACATAGCAGAAAAAAACAAACCACAATACATTTGTATAGCACGCCACACATACAACTGCCACAATCAGACCATTTAAATGACATTTAAATAAGTCTCAAAATAATAATAATAATAATACAAAAGCAGCAATTTTAAAGTTACATTAAAACCCACTAAGATAAAAAAGCCATTTTCTAAAGGTGCGTTTCTAGTCTTGACTTGAAAATTGTAACGGTCCAAGCTTCCCTGACAAATGAAGGCAAAGCATTCCATAAGAAAAAGCCCTACCTCCCGTGTTGCTTTTGTTGACCCTAGGAATAACCAGCAGCCCTGCATCCTGTGATCTCAGAGTGCGGTTTGGAATATATGTCAGTAACTCCTGCAAATAACTAGGTGCTAATCCATTCAAGGCCTTGTAAGTTAGCAGCTAAATCTTACAATCAGTGTTTTACTGCACAGAGAGCCAGTGTAAAGAGGCCAAAACAGGGGTAATATATGTTAACTTTTCCTTGTTTTAGTCAGAATTCTAACGGTGGTATTCTGAACAAGCTACAAGTGGGATACCAGAAAAAAATGTGTGTTACAATAGCCAACTCTAGATTAAATAAAGGCATGCATTAGTCTCTCAGCATCAGATACAGAAATAATTGGTCTATGTTTGGCTATTTTTCTCAAATGGTAAAAAGATACTTTAGTAACTTCCCTAATATGAGTCTTAAATGATTGATCAAAGATGAGCCCAAACTCTTAATTTCTAGTTTAAGTTTATGTAGTCCCACGTTTCCTTTTAGTTGGTTCGATGATCCCACTAGAATAACCTCCGTTTTATCTGAATTCAACATTAGAAAATTCCTATGTTTAATTTAATTCCTTATGTTTTCAACTTTTCCTTAATTAATTTTCTGCTCATACTGATAACTTAAAATAGCTACAGCTATAGAAATCACAGCTCTTCAATTGGAATTTGTGGACATTATTTTATAATGTTACTTGTGCCTATGTGTTTGTGTTTCAGCTTCTTTGGCTGATCCCATTGGTTGACCCCATTAGAATGTACAATATAATATGCCCTTTACATGCAGTAGCAAGTCCCAGATCACACCTGCCAAATCATTTTTGTCTCATTTTTTTATGAATAAGGGTTGGAATTCATCAGGGATTAAGACTTTGAAATATATATTTTATTTCTTCTAAAATGTAATTTGAATTCCTTCCACTTATTACAATGTCTTATGTAGGAAACAAAAAGCCCTCACCACTGGGGGAAAAAATAAAAAAAAAATCTTCAGAATTTTGCACGCAATCTGGCAGCAGCTTCAGAAAAAAGCTGTGACCCTGCTCAGTGTTGTGTTGACCTGCAGAGTAGACCTGAGAGCTTCAGTCCCACTGTGACATGTAATTGAGAGAGAAAAAAAAAAAGATTATTACCAGTGGAGGAAAACAGGTTTGGCATGTGCTCACCTCTTTAGGGTGCACACCACATAAGCACACTCCCCTTCACTGTGAAGCTGCTATTGTGGGCCCGAAAGCAGCTGTTTAGATAAGCAGCTGCCCTGAGGATATGCTCACAAGATGCCTCTGTAGTCTGTGTTCTGGTTACCTCTTGCATAAAAACCCTGGTGTAAATCCTTGTAGGCTCAAAAAAAAATAGGTACCTTGTGGTGGATCATTATATTAATTGTTGGAAAATTATTGAAGTGTGTAAATCCATAAGTGGTGGAAATGAGAGTGACACTATAGAAGAATGTCAGAACCATCTGTTTGTGCCAAAGGCTTCCTCAGCTCACCTGTTTTCTGTGGCGCAGCTGTAAGATTAGAGCCTCATGTGAAAAAAGTGTGGTGTTTGCTTGGCACCTGTGCCACTTTTGGTATTCAGTTTCATAATCTCCACTATAAGGGTTGGCACTGCAAATAAGCAGAGTGTTTGAAAATAATTCAGAGCTGTTTTGGTGGTATATTGCTGATGTCAATAGCTAGCTATGCAAAAAAAAATTGGCACATATTAGTGATTCAAGCATGTGTTTATATATACGAATACAACGTTTTGTGTATGTGTACAGAACATATACAGATAACATACATTTTTGTTCTGTGGTTCTAAACAAAATTTCTAGCCAAATAATAATAAAAAAAAGTATAATCTCAATTTACCATAAAAATTGCACACTGCATTTATCAACTCTGAATTGAAACTGTTTATACAAATAGATTTTGTATTATATATATATATATATATATATATATATATATATATATATATATATATATATATGTTATATATATATCGTGTATTTGACAGACATACATTTAAGAGAATAAAATGCCTATGTTGAAATTCATAACCTCCTGCTGTTGCATGTTGTAGCCGGAGCGTCAGGGTAGCTAGGAGGAAGCTTCTGTTTTTGGATGAAATTACTATTTGTGAATGCGAACATAGGTGACAGCCAACAATATTACGTTTCTGAGGAACTGGAGAAAAATCAGGAATCATATGTTATCACATTATCGTGATTGTGGGGCATTGCTGCTTTAACATACTGTACACCAGTACAGCGCTACATGAGGAAGTGACGCATGAAACATTTGCTCAGCACCTGATGTTTGTCCCTATAGAGAATGTAATTTGTCAGGGTGAAGAGAACTGCCTGGAAGCTTTAAGTCCTGGTGGACAGTTGTTTTTACTATTTTGTAGAGAATACCCAGGTGATCTTAACACCCTAGGGCTATTTGCTCATCCTCCTAATTGTATAAGTATCTGATAAAGGTGTAAGTCTGTATACTTGGACTAGTAGTTGTTTTAGGTTTTGACATGATTGATTTATACAGGTGAAACTAAGAAACTTTGTTTTAATAGTATAAACACTTGCATAAGTGAAAGGTGAAGTGAAGAAGTCAGATAGAATTACATTTTGCTGTTATCCTCTCATTTAGAGCATTGCAGCAGTTGTATTTGACAGACATACATTTAAGAGAATAATTTAGGAAAAAAAATGTATTTTTTTATTTAATGTGAAATACTTTTTATAACAATAGATTCATGTCAAATACTTTTATATAACAACACAATCTGGTTTCTTCATTGAATACACACAAATAAGAAAGAAAAAACAAGGGCTAGTCACACAAATTCAACATTTGATGGATAACAGAACACAAGCCACAGTCTTACAATCTTCCCCATTTATTCCCCAATTTATCAAGATTACTTATGTTTGGCCAGGTCTTACTTTAAGGATTAAGACGCTTCCTCACTAAGTACAAATGCATTTGGAACTTAGTCAATTAGTGAAGCTTAGATAAAATGTAAGAGTTGCCCCACCTTTTTTTTCAATCCAGCTAAACAAGTGACAGTGCAGACTAACCTGGATGAGTTTCCTGGGAGTTGGTTTGCCACTCTGTAATTTGCATTCTTTTCAGCTGAGAACTGTACAAGTGCTTCCATTAATCCCAGCCAGATACCTCTTTGTCAGCACCACTTAACAAGGATACTGCAAGTGCCTGCTACACATCCTTACATGTGCTCTTTATTTCCCTATTATTTCAGGTAGTTTTCAGAATAGAATAATAATTTGATGGTGCACAAACATATAATGTAATCCAAATTAGGATAATCGAGTATGTCAGTTCTTTGTTTGAATGATGATTTACTAGTTCTTGAGGAAAACACAGGTTCTGTAGGTGGCTGGGCTGTATTTAGATTAGGGAGGGATAAAACTATTCACACCCACTTATTTTCACTCTGTAGTAGCCAGAGGGAATTTCTTGGATGGCAGTAATCCTTAATTTAGATTTAGTTGCATGTTGGTCTAAATCTTTATCGCTCGTCGTTCACCCAGTTACAAAATATGACTTCTTTATTTGGAACAATAAGCAAATAAAGTTGGCATGTCATTTGGCAATAACGTGTAAGTTCTGAACCGTGTGACACATTACACACATGTCTGTGCTAGATAGGATCCCGATACAGTATGTAAAGCACTTTGATTCTAGTTACTTGGTCGTAAAAAAAAAAAAAAAAAAAAAAAAAAAGACGTGTTATTTGAAATGAGAATGACAGTGAGTGTCCTTTTGGTCGGAGCATGTCCACCTCACACTTTTTTATTCAGATTATTATTTTATATAAAATTAACTATTTGTCCATCCTAAAATATATTGAACCTTAATTTGAAAAAATACAAGAAAACAATCGTGTAACAGTGCAAGCATTGTAACTGTCCGCATTTTAATTGTGGTGAAACTTTACAGTGTTGCAAGCTTATTTTCTATATAACATTTACTTTGTATTTCCTATGAATGGTTTGAAAACTTACAATTATTAAATAGTAAAACCTCTGCTTTGTATAACTCATTTGGACGAGGTCCTGTATGCAAAGATTGTATTTACAGTTGGGAGAAGGGAATTAGGTCAGAAAAGCCAGAAAGGCTGTGGAAAAGAACAAGAATATCAGAGCCTGAAGGTAACCACTCCCAAGCAGCACCCACACCCAGTAGCATCACAGCAATCCGCAAGAACTCAAGATTAGTTTATTACATTTTTTTCACAGCCAACAAACACCATGCTAATTTGGCTGGGATATTCGTGGTAAATATTACTTTCGGTCTGTATTAGGCTATCAACTTATAAACAAATATGTTTATAAGTTGTTGCAATTTTATATATCAGTCCTACAATGATTAATTGTTGGTAAAAAAGATAACATGAACCTTACACTGAGTGATGGTCTATTTCTTTTTGGTATACCGATATATTGTTATTTAATCTCAGTTATCTCATAATAATGTTATAACTGTAATCTGATATGTCGTGGTAGAAATTTGATAAATGTTGAATTACTGTTTATCATACTTTTAGTGTTATATATCAATTTGAATAAACACATATATCAAAATGGAATAATTATTACAGAGAATAATAATTATCATATTAGTAAAAATACAACATATGTACATGTGTTATTTTAATATGTACACTTTGTCAAATAAAAAAAGCATAATAGTAATGGTTTGTTCCATCATTTGGTACTTTTGTAAAGCTGTACAAATGCTATTAAAATGTACTTGTTTCTTGCTAGTATTTTATTCTTTTGGGAAAATGTCCCTTTCCCTTGGGACGTCAAAATATGGCCCATCAAAGTCAATTTACCAGAGCATGCAGCTGGGGATCACTCAAAACACAGTACAATTGATTACCCAGCACAGCAACAGAACAAGCCAGGAAACAGTTTCCAGCAGTACTGTGTGCAGTGAGCTACACACACAATTAGGTTTTGACTTCAGAACAGAGTGCATGGGTGCTTCTAATAAAATGATACAATTATAGGATCACATTGTTTTTTTTTGTGAAATCCTCAATGCCACATTAGCTTTATTCAGATACTGCTCAACAGCATCAGACCCCGAATCAGCACAACCACAGCAAGCTCTGGTGTAAGCCAAATGAGACAGCGCCATTGTCAAACTGCATGCAGCTGCTCCCATCATAGAACTAATTGCAGATTGCTTTGTGCAGCTAAATTAGTGGTGATAAACAGTTACATACCCGACATCTAGAGTAGCATGACTCATGGGATGAGTGCTGCTAGTCAGGAAAGGCCACATCAGCCACAGCTCAACAGCCCACACCTGCACTTTCTGAAAAGTAAACATAAGGCGGCATAATTAGTTTAAATATTAATTAAAACAAAACACAGAAAAATTTGAAAAAACCTGGAAAAAAAAACACACACAAAAAACAATTCAGCGCCCTCAATGTGGAAGCGTCATGCTTGTTTATTGTGACAGGGAAAATTTTTCTTGCCTAAGGCTTCTGCACAATGAAAACTACTTTACTGATAAAGTTCAGGCCGTTCACAAAGAGATTGTGGACCGTCATGACCAAAGAGAATGTAACTGGATGATTTGCATGTAATAATTGTATGCTGCGCTCTAAGAAGGGATGCATTTTAAATCGTAGAGTGATTTCCATTTGCATGTACTGCTATTTAAATAAACCTGAACGTCTTGTCACAAAGCAGTCTCTTTGAAATGTAAAAGCCAGTGTTTGCTTTAATGTTTCACCTGAAGATACAGATTATCTTTTGCAGATATTTTTTTTCTTCTGTATGCTATTTAAATGGAGTGCGTGTTCTGTTAACTAGTTTATTCAAATGTAATGGAACTGGCACATGGAGTTACTAAAAATATTTCTTATTTTCTCTCTTTGTGTATTGCCAGGACACCATTTATCAAATAATGTAATGGCGCAATAAGGCAAGCATGCTTGTTCAAATAAACTGTCCAAATATGTATATGGGACCAGAAGATTTCAGAATTTGATTATAGTTATTTAAAAGTAAATAAATATATAAATCTTGAATTAATATTTAGTCTAAATCAATAAATAAATAAAATAAAAACAAAAATGAGATATTTGAACTATAATCAATCAGCTTCACCAGAGCAACTTCAATCAATCAGCATATACTATTGTTAATAATAACTTATTTGTGGGTATTATTCATTTACAAACTCATAGTTGCCGAAATAACAATTGCACACCCCTAGTGGTCATTTCTATAACTACCTCGAAAACCTTTTTGGCTTTTAGTATTTTCGTCAAGCAGTCCCCATGTTTGAAAAAGAACAAATACGCCTTTCCTTTACACATGTGTATGAAAGGAGATTAGGCAGGTAAGAAATTAAAATATTTTGAATGTAGCTACTGGTAGTATAAAATATCCTTAAGAAAATGACTGCAGAACAGTTTGACACAGGAAAATTACTAACAAAGTTAAAAAGCTATTGACAAATAAGTTGGATATTATGTCATTATTGTACCTACTATGATTGGCTGTCATTGTCCTATATAATTTGTGTACATATGAGGTTGATTCTTTTTTTTTTTTTTAGCTGATAAAAACAATTATAAAAGAACTCTGGTGCTCAGATTCAGAGCTGATCCTCCCTCAAATGGTGTATATTAATGTTCAAAGGAAGAGTGTCAGTCCCCTGATGGGTTTGCATGATAATGTGTCTGACTAGTTTGATAATATGGTATGATAATGTAGTTTCTTGTATTTCCACCCACAGTCAGAATCATAAATACTACTTCATGTTGTTGTTGTAAAAATTCTGATATAGTAGAGTGTGGATTAAAGAACAGTCTGTGCATAATTTAGGTGTACAAATCTGAAATGTGTAATTACAATAAATATAATTAGACACAATCAACAAGTAAAGCTATTAAACAATGTTTAATTTTGTATAAGTTACAGTCAGAGGTCCCAGAGAAAACCTGCCAGTGGCAGGAAGATTGCTTAGGGAGATTCCTGCTTTCAGTTTCTCCCTGCTGTAAATCATGTAGCTTTCTCACACGGAGCACTACAACCAGTTCATCATTTAGAACCATTATAAAATGATACCCTCAGTCCACATTATCTGTTCGGTGCCCTTATTGTTGGGCTCTTGTATATCTTGGTTTTGGTTAAATAATAATAATAATAATAATAATAATAATAATAATAATAATAATAATAATAATAATAATAATAATAATAATGTACACCCAACTGTGCATAATAAGGCAGTTATTTCTGGTGACATATCAATCACAAGATCTTTAGATCAAATGATTTATCAGTGTCACCAGAAACCCAAGATAGAATTACACCCTTATAGGTATAGTTTTGGTGTATATTGTTTGGTATTGCAGATGGTGATATAACAGACAGAAATTGTAGAACTAGCAGTGATTATTCATTAACAATTGAAGAAGTCTTGAGAAAAAAAGAAAAACTTACTAAATGTAGATGGCTTATTGTTTTCTGAAGATTACTTGCGTTAGTCTGTTCTTCCACACATTTTTCCCAGTCTTCTGCAGATACGACTTTAACTCAGCAGGCCGTTGTTTGTTTTGGTATTGACAGTGTTTCCTTGTGTTCATGTACTGGTGGTAGAGTTTGTTTTTACAAACTGAGGTCTTTTGTAAAAACAGTAAGGTCATCAACCTTAATAAGGTATAATAAGGTCATCAACCTTATTATACATGTGTTTCGTGCTACCACCATGTATAATAAATAAGACAGCAAAATGCTGAAGTTTACAGGAAAATATTGTTCACCGTGATGCTTGGGTGGAATTTGAATTTGAATGGATGAACCAATTGCAACTGCTAGTTGTGTGTTGCTAGCGTATTTCCATAGCAAGTACAGGCGTATTACTGTCTTTGAAGAATGGGCAGATCCTATTTGTGTGCATTCAGAAATAAAGTAGCAACAAACAACCATATCCTGTTCCCAGGTAATTTAAAGCAATTTACACCCCTATAAAGCTGAGCATGTTTACAACAGTGGTGTATCAGAATCAATAAATACCTGTCTTAACTTTAGGAGCTCTCCGTTGGAGACTCCTTATCTTTCTTGCCCATTACTTCATCACACTTCAGTTTTTAAAAGGTATGTGGCAGCTTAATAACAATTATCTGTAATCTCCTGCCATGGCTGTGAATTCAAAGTTAGAGCTCTCTGTATGACCACAAAGTTAATGTCCTGGGTGTATATCAATAGAACGAACAGAATAGTACAGAGTAAGAAATGGCAATGAAGAGTTTAATGAACATTGGCTACATGGTATTTAAGTCCTAGCTGTCAAGCAAACAAGGCATTAGTATATTCATGGTAAAATATATTAAAATGGCTGATTTACAGTTTGCGGAACAACGTCTTGTATACAGAGGGATAGATGTACAGACACTCACTATACCCCTCTGTTACGTCCTATAACATATTAATTCCAAGTTTCATCACTATTTACAAAGCGCCTTTTCTGGATTTAGCAAAACAAATGACTGTGCGTGCAGACAGACCCCTCCATATGAACCCAGAAATAGCTTGCAGAATATTAAACAATGTCAGTACCGAGTTCCTTTACAATTAGATATGCAGCTGAATGTATTTCAGGGTCCACAGTATCTTAGTCACCATGGATTGCATCCCCTGCAAGGAATAAGAGGTACATTTTTCATACTTATACAAATTTGTCAATTGTGAAAAGGCATCTAAGGAAAGATGAAATATACAATTTATGAATTAATGTATACAAGAAAAGCAACAAGTCTGAAGATACAAAGCTCAATAAGGAAACAAACTATGAATTACTCAGCCTTAGATGTTGCTGCAATAAAAGTTACAACTTGTCAGCATACTGTCTGTTTGCAAAAAAAGAGTCTGAAAAGTACCTCCAAAATCTAACATATTCAAAGAATGCACTTCATTCAATTTTATCAATGTTTTGAGGCATTTTCAAAGATTTGAAATGAAGAGAGACAATTATTTTTGTGGTATTATGCTTTTATTGTATTATGTTCAATTACATAGAGCAACCTTTTATTCTGTTCAGACTCCAGTCTATGTATTTTATGTATACTCTTTAAACCCATCTTGTTTTTACATGCTGTTCCAGGTGCTTTTTGTTCTTGTTAACAGATGCCAAATAGAACACATTGAGGAAGTTAAGATTTCTCCACCAAGGTATTTTTGCTCCCCGTTAGTATACATTTAACTATTTATCTTTAAATGTTAAAATGATTTAAAACTGAGAAAAAGCAGGTCAATGTTAGTTATAAAATATATAGAAAACTTGTATTCTTACAGCTGGGATTGGAATTGGAAAGAAATAAACACGACCCAAGCAAACAAAGAGCTGGTGTGTGTTTCAGATTCCAGGTTCTGGACAGCATCACAGAAAGGGGAAGAAATTAGGAGTGACACGCCTTTACTAAGAAACAGTCAAGTAAAGTCCCATTGCTACACAATTTTAAAACAAACGTTGGGTTTCTTACATTGCATGTAATATTGAGAAGGAAGGAATGTTCAACTTCAAGAGGGTTTTTTTTTTTCTTCCTGTTCTCTTTAATTCAGTGCTGTATTTTAAGTGCACGTTAAATGCAAAATTACATTGAGGTGTTTTACTGAGGCTAAATCTGCCATAGAAATATATAGTACATTTGCTACCTTTGCCTTGGCTTGAAGTGGAGTGGTATACACATGTTTTGTCTCATACTGGAAAGCATTCTGAACAAATGCTGCAAGATGCAGCCTCACAGTGGGAAAGAGCATTCCCACTGTGACCACAAAAAACGTCTGATATATGTAATATATGGACAAGTACTATAATTGCATCTCAGCCCATATGAAAGAAGTGATAATTAAGAGGTGTTACTTCAAAAAGTCATGATTAAGCAATGTGAGGACACATCGCCTATTTATGGCTTTGCCAACTACTTTTCTTAGAATTCTCTGCATGTCTTTTAAACTGCTGACTGTCATTTATATTAAAAAATGTCCAAGCATTGTAAATGTCGACCTATTTTACAATTCCCACACTAGAAGCTAGTAAATCATTCATCGGAGACCAAGAAAGAAAGAAAAAAAAAAAAAAAACAAACAACAAAAAAAAAAGATTCATTTGTGAAGTTTTAATGTTTAAAAATTTAAAACCTAGTCAATTTAACAAATATATTGGAATCCACATATAATATAGAATAACAAATGAAGATGAAGTGAATTACTTTAGATTGGGATTTATTTGCACGGTTCTGGTGAATTCATTATAAACCACTCAAGCTTTGCTTGATGAGCCAAGTTTATTTTGTAATATTGATGAATAGAAAATTCATAACAATGGTAAATAGTGCATACATATAATACACTTAAAAAAAATCTAAGTACAGTAGTATAATATTTTGTTGTAGTAAAAAAAAATAGATATATTTTTGGTTTTACAACTTAAATAAAACGATACGGGACAATTCAGTGCGACTGCAACTCGTTTTTCACTAATACCGAACGTCTCATCTGTGTGTTTTGGCACTCCAGGAAATGTCTCAGTAAATGACAGAGATGCATATACGACTCCTTACGCATGCGTACGTTTTTAATCCAGTCATTTGGAAACCACTCAAGTCGTTCCTACCAGCCTTCTGGTCGGAAGATCGCCCGCATGTTTCGATCTACCGTCAAGGCACTGCAGATCGTCACTGCTGTATTTAGCAGAAAAAGCAAAACTGCGTCTCCGCTGGTTTGCAGAAAAAAGCATAGCTGTGCTTGACGAGCTCTCGATCGATTACGTACAGTACTTACTTCCAAAAGCATAAACAAAAACCTGCATGGTGTCACACAAAACCTCACTTCAGTAATGAAAGGTGTGTGTGTACAACAAACAACCGCAGCGAGTGCCGTTTGTAAATATGGTTGTCGAGCCAACTGCAGTGTGTGTATATATAAACTTTGAGGACTATTCTCAAACCCCAGTGCACTGGACTAGAGTGGCCATTCTGAAAAGAGCTTTGAAACAGACTTTAATGTTATAAGTGTAAAAATTGTCCAGATGTTAACAATGGAAAGAAAAACGACAGGTACATTATTTAAACAGTTGTAGCAACACATGGGGACATATAAGACTACATTTTTCAGAACCCCACTACACTCTTTAATAGAAGCACAAATGGGAACATCTAACTATGGTACCTGCTGAAAATAGAGGCTTGTAACAAAATGGGTTGCCGGGAGACCACTGGATGATAAACAGACGAAGAATCGCTTCACTTCTGTAAACTGCTGGTGGGCCACATACATTTTCTGGTGGGCTAAATGCTCTCCCCGGCTGCTAGTTGCCCATCTAAAGCAACCAACCATTCATTTCGCACAGGGGACAGGAGAATATAAGCTCTTGGATTACATCAGCATTGCATCCAAACGGTAGTAACACATACTGCTAGATGGGTTACTGTTTGATTGGACTGTAGGTGTATATTACTGGCACAGAACAGTACTATTTAAACCATTATTTATTTTTGCGTCCCCATTATTTGGCGCCCCAGGCGGCCGCCTATGTTGCTTACCCCTAACACTGGGCCTGCCTATTACTCCTGAACTTCTTTATATTACTGATCGTTCCAACTTTGAATGTGAAGCCGTGGCAGGGGATGAATGGCACAGAAAAAAAAGTACATTTTGAGCAATTAATCTAAAAAGTGCATTTCTTGTTACCACAAGTAAGACATTTTAATTTATAGCAGTTGCCAACCGTTATAGATATTTACTGTGTTGTGCCATTGCTAAAGCACAGCAAAGTCTAGCAGAGTATTAAAAAAAATGTTTAAACCAGAAAAGCATTACTGTATACTGTAAAGCATTCTAGAAATAAATACATAAATAAATACATGTTTGTTTTATGTAAGCTTCATTACACGTTTGCTATGTTACCATAGCTATAGTTTATTATCTAGCTATCTATCTATCTATCTATCTATCTATCTATATATATAGATAGATAGATAGATATCTATCTATCTATCTATCTATCTATCTATCTATCTATCTATCTATATATATATATCTATATATATATATATATATATATATATATATATATATATATAGATAGATAGATAGATAGATAGATAATATGGTGTGACGGGGTACACCCTGCCCCTGTGCATGTTATGTTTTGTATTTTGTATTTGTTGTATTATTATTTTATTATGTATTATGTTTAGCAGGATGAGCAACATGCCCTCCGATGTTGTTTGTTATTGTTTTGTATTTTAAATAACTTGTGAGAATGTGTGACTGTCGGCTAGTAATTATTGAATTAGCTGCCAGTCACGCAGATTTATTAAACCTGTGCAGAATGTGACCGTGGGGTTAATAAGATAATTGATAGCTAGTTAATCCCTCGGCCAGCACTATAAAAGACCTGCGGCTTTGGTTGAGCGGGGAGTGTGTTTGAAGGCGGAAAGAGGGTTGGGTGCTCAAGCAAAGTAACGCTTAAAGAGAAACTAAAAACCAATAACAATTGCTACACGTGCTAGTTTACCACCAGCACGACGCTTATTTGTTCCGCTTCCATTTGTTTTGCTTGTCTGGCTTGGCTATTGTTCTGTTTTATTTTAGTATTTAAATCTTTTATTTATTAAAAAGCGCAAGCAGCGCATTCATTAGCCCAGTACTGTTGTCTGTGTGCCAACTGTCTTCCTGCTCTGATGTCACCACCAGCTCTCCTGAACACATATGCTTATTGTATTTCAGTGTTAACCATTTTCTTTACATTTTAAATCATAGTAAGAGTTACAGTATAGGTTAACATAATATTTTAAAATGTCCTTTCCTCAGGAAAAAGTGGAAAAATAAACTAAACCATTTTTTTGTTTTTAAAGCGTCTTTCAAGCAGAAAGTGTTGATTTTAATAAAGGAAAGCTTTGATCGCAGTTTGCAATTTGCTCCTGTCAAAAGAAACATGAATTCTTTCCTTCATTTTTGTCCATAAGTGGGCCAATCCATGATGTCAGCTGATAAGCAGGATGAACCACTTCTGAAGAAGGTCAACAGCTAAATTTCCTCAGCTTTTAAAGCAGAGAAGAAAAAAGCAGGTGTAATAAGTTGTAATTTCTGGAAAAAGAGCAATTGTCACCCAAATGGAAGCAGTGATAACAGAAGCTGTCAGGGCTCTCTGTGGAACATGTGCCTCCAGGACAATAAAAAGCAGAAAGGTCTTCAGAGGAGAGCAGAAGGACGCATGCAGCCTCTCATCTTTATGGCACCAGGGTACACACAAATCTACAATTCTCACAGTGCACTTTAGAGGATATAAGGGGATGTGGCACATTCCTGATGAGTTAAATATTGACCCTTTTAGGTTGATTATGCCATATTTGTGAATGGGTTGGAGCAAAATACATCTATTTTTTTTTAATGAAAAAACTAACAAAAACACTTGTTCTGACACTTACATACCCATTTACAAAGCATGGTATGTCACCCATTTGGAAAAAAAAATGTTAAAATGAACATGATCAAATCACAGTGCCAACCAACAACTGCCTGTCATGTTAGAAGTACATTATTATTATTTCTTAGCAGACACCCTTATCTAGGATGACTTACAGTTGTGACAAAATATCACATTCCACATAAGAGCAATTATAAAATAAGACCTGTAGTAACAGCAAATTCAAATGAAAAAAAATGCAGTAAAAATGATGTTTGAGAGCAATTATGACTTAATTCCATTAAGAGCAAATAGTAAGTACAATAAATGGGTAAGAACGATTTCAAATAAGAGCAATTGCAACAAACGTGAATAGGTTTCCTTTGAGAGTAAAATCAAGTACAAGATACAGAATATCTAATTATGATTGAGAGCAACAGTAGAATACAGCAGTGTGGAGCAGTTAAGTGCAAGTACAAGATGATGCAAGTACTGATACAATTGGGTGCCATTTATATAGGGGGCTGTATGGTCCAGTGGTTAAAGAAACAGGCTTGTAACCAGGAGGTCCCCAGTTTAAATCCCATCTCAGCCACTGACTCATTGTGTGACCCTGAGCAAGTCACTTAACCTCTTCTTTCGGGTGAGATGTTGTTGTAAGTGACTCTGCAGCTGATGCATAGTTCACACACCTTATAGTCTCATATCTTGTGCTTTTTGATGGTGGGCCACTATGAAGGAGCTATATAAAAATTATTATTATTATAGTACAGTATAGTAGAGAGTTGTGAGGTTTACAGATGCTGTCTGCACAGGTGTGCCTAGAGGAGATGTCAGAAGGTGGTCAGGGACTGAGCAGTCCTGCAATCAGTGGGTAGGTCGTTCCACCACTGAGAGGCAAGGGTGGAAAAGGAGTGGGCTCTAGTGGCGGGGGAGCAGCGGTGGGGGTGGGGGGGGATACAGCTAATCTGCTGGTGGTGGAGGGGGTTAGAGGGGGTGTAGGGAGAAATAATAGTTTGAAGGTAGAAGGGGGCAGAAAGGTTGAGTCAGCAATAGGCAAGTACAAGAGTTTTGAATTTGTTGGGAGCGGACATGAATACAAATATTTGAGTACTGATCACTGATTATTTAATACACATTATGGTTTTACTGTATTTCCAGGGTGAATAGCAAAGGAAGTAGACAACCTTGTGTGATGTAACTTGTTATGTACAAGTGACCTGTCTCATAATGTTGCAGTTTTCCAATTTACCACATATAAAAGATATTTTCTTCTAGCTTGTGTTTTTGTTCTTGCAAGAAGATTGTTTTTGGGCAAGTGATTATTGACAGTTGATTCATATGTTGAAATTTACAGTGTTTGCTTTCTTACTGGGTCTAACCCATATAAACACTGTCCTTCATTTTATTATTTTTTGTACTCAGGAAAACCACCATGGTGGCATGCTGTAACTTCCTGTTTATCCCCAACACACACATCAAATCCGTTGGCTACAACCCTAATTGTCTGGCTCGAGTTGTAGGCTGATGTTATTTACTGGGCCTCCTCTCTTTTTCTATTAATACCTTGCTTTCTGTTATTTTTTCTCCTTGAATCCAAGCACCACGCCTTTCCCTGCCCACCTGTGGCCTCACCAGCCCTGCAGGCTCGCTTGTTTTCTTCTAGAGGATGCATCTCCTGATAAGCAGGGGTCAGCATGTCTTATTTCCAGTCACCAATTAGATAAATGAAAAGACACGTGGATGGACATCCATGCTGGTATTTTCAAAAGCACAGTGCAGCAATTTACAGTACTGCCTGCATAATGCATTAACAATCATAAATGTAAGCCAAAATTGTTAGCAATTTCTTTGTTTTGATTGGATTTTCAATTCCTATTGACATTTTTTCTCTTCTTTCATTAAGTACAATCTATTGTGATTCAAAAATGTATTTTACACAGACTGTGTGACCGCATCAACTATAGTGCTGTTACTGTAGCGTAGATTAGGTTACCATGGAAACAGTGAACTGCTTAGTTACTGCATCACACAACAGCCTCTTAAAGTGCCAGTGTATTATTTTGCTGCACTATACGGTTGTACTGTATGTACTCATGGCATACCGCTAATCATGTTGAGAGTGGTTTGCTAATTCTTTGTTCTGACAAACTCTGTATTCTTGGATTTGATGCATTTCCTGATTATTTACTCAGTTTGTTGAACATCAGGTCCTCACCCAGAATCAGTGAACACCTATTTATTACCACTTTGCTCCCTATATATAATATTAGTTGTACTCTATAATGTATATGTGTATCTACTTATGTGCGGCATTTTATTTATATTTATATATATATAAATATATTTTACACCATATATAATAATATACACTAAAATTTACATTTATTTTTGTAAATGTACAATTTAAAGCTATGTGATTTTAAGTGTACATAACCCATTCACTGTTAGTGGATGCATAAATAACTGATAGCTCATTAGCTGTAAATTGATAATGTCAAGTCAGACACAATTGTTCTATTTTTATTTTTTGCCCTGCAAAAACAGAGATGCATTCCAGTAGGTCACAGAAAGGAGATTTACTTTTCTGAACTGGGAAGAACTCTATTTTATCTCAGTTTTAAAAACTGTTAACCATCATATTTGTGGGTGAATGAAATAATGCCCTGCAATTTGACATTTGAACATCTTGTCGAACATTTCCGTCAATACATGCTGCTTCAATACCTTAGCTTCAATAGCTGATGCTTCTGTGATATCTTCCTTTGAGGAAAGTACTAAAAACCCCAAAAGGAGTGATTAAGAAATAACACAGGCATCTTGAGGACAACTGGGTTTGAAGAATAAAGCAGAATGCCTCGAGGCACTTTTCCAGGATGCCTGCTCCCTCTGTTTGTGCCAGCCATCTGGGTTCATTTAAATAGGCAAGAGAGGGGGAACCTCCATCTTCTCAGGTTGCGGGTGTGAGAGCGGGCTCTTGTTATGTGAGCAAAATCTCCTGCCTGGACCTTCTCAAAAAGCCAAATGCATCCGCTGATCCCTCCAGAGGGGCAATTTCACCCATCCCAGCTGCCTTGTGCATGTTTAGTGTAGCTCTTCATTCAAGGGGAAAGACGAGAGGCAGAAATATTCAGAAGCACTTTTGTTGAGGTTTTGAAGAAGGGGAAAGGAAGAAAATGTAAACTGAAAAGCTGGGACAAGTTGAGCCAGGAAGTTACAGTGATGATATATATATATATATATATATATATATATATATATATATATATATATATATATATATATATATATATATATATATATATATAATTGTGTAAATGAATGCCTTAATTAAAACATCCATGTGTGTGCAGGCTTAGGTTTTATTTAAATGCTAAAATAATGTCAAAGCTCATTGGTTTTTTTTTTCAAACTGAAAAAAACATTATAAGAATGTAAATTTAACATGACTTGAGATTCTTAAGTAGTTTGCTTGGAAAATGTTGAGAGAAGTTTGGTTTTAGAAAATCAACATTTGATCTGTATTTTTTTTTTTTCAAAAGCCTTTATTTCAACATTTAAAGCAGTAAATATGGTTAAGAGGGTGTAGGAGATGGTGTCTCTTTCTGTAGAGCTGGCTCTGGGAACATGTGAAAACTACACCAGAAATTACATGAGACATTTCGATTATATTGAACCACTGATTCGAGAAAAATAATCAGTATTCAGATTTCTGTCTTCATTTCTTGCACATACTTAGGTCAGTTGTGGAATTATATGTGCACGAACAATATGCCAACCAGATACTGTTATGTTTTAATAGAACAGTATTTCACATTGGCATATTGTTTGTGCATTGAACATAGTGGTAAAATATGGTATAAATAGGGTCAATGGTCTGACAGTTTATTGCATTAGTTTAATAAGGTTTGGCATTCACCTAACTGAATATTTTAAAAGTGGTGTTGGAGTTTATTCTCATATTTAAAGACACATAAACTGTAGTTTACCAACACTTTTTAAACACAGTATGTAACTGACTTGAGAATAAACTATTATGAATAGGGCCCATTTTCTACAGCCTTTTGAGTGTAAGAAATATGTAAATAGCATCCAGATTCACATGTGTTCAGTGTATCTAAAACAGAAAATAAACACTAACATGTGTGGAGGAAAGGGCCCTTAAAATTAGTACTTACAGATAAAAGCCCAAATTCAAGCAAAGCTTGCAGGTGTGTAAAAATGTTTATGTTTATTAGATGGCTAACACAATCCGGAGCTGCCGCTAAAGGCCAGCACCAAACCCAGACAACACTGCACTTGTGTCACGATTAACTGTATTTGCACCACGAGCACTCACTGTGGTCTTGTGATCATGTTTGTGTCAACTGTGGGTGTTTAAATATCAGGACTATTATTTCGGGGCCACCATGTAGATTACAACAGAGCAATAAGCAACTGTGGCAAAGTGGTTTGCAGTGTGCAGGTGCAGGAGTGATGCGATGATCAATGAAAGGCTGACAACGATAATCCAAAGTGCAATGAGTTTTATTTTATAATCCTGGTCTGGTGACCGTAAATAATAATCCCAGGCAATACACAGGAATGTGTTGGTATTTACACTCCACTCTGGACCTGAGGAAGGGATACTGGCAGATCCCCTAAACCCGCAGTTCTAGAGAGAAAACTGTATTTTCAACTTCTGAAGGGTTGTTCCATTTCATAACCATGCTGTTTGGGCTGCATGGTTCACCTGCTGACTTTCAGAGACTAATGGACCAGGTTTTACACCCACATAGTGAATATCCGGCAGCGTATATTGATGATATGGGTATTTACAGCTCCACCTGGCGAGAGCATTTGGCTAGGTAGCCCGGCTGAAAACTAACTTGGGAAATTGTGCGTTGGACAAACCAGAGACTCAATATTTGGGATTTATAATGGGGAATTATGGCAGAGTGGTGAGTGAATAGAGGTGATGCAGTGCAGTGCTGAATAAACAGACAGAGAATGATATTCTGGTACAAGGGTGTTTATTGATTAATTGACAATGTCCAGAGCCTTATGGCAAACACCTGTAAATAATAAATGATGGAATTGATACAGCGGCGTATATCACTTTGTTTATTTTCCACGGGTTCGCCCTGAAACCAAAAGTCCAGTTTCTTTCCTTACCCACACATAACACAAAACACAAACATAGTATTATTAGTGAGGGAAACCAGTAATCGTGGTGAAAAGACAGATGTAGTGAAAACAGGGAAGTGCTGGTGTCTGGGTTTGTTTCTGGCCTGCGGCTACAGCTCTGGATCGTGTTAGTATTCTTTAGTAAAACAGACAAACAGACAGCTTTACTAGACAGACTAACAAACACAACACTCACGTTTCTCACAGATGCAGGGTCTGCTTTTAGGTTGTTTTCTAACCATTTACAAAGGAACAGATTGCTTTGCTACGACCCCCATTTTTACCCTCCCTCATGACCCCTTTATTAATGAGCGCATCCACTCCTCCAATCCGCGGATGCCACGCCATTTCTCGTCTGGGTCAATGAGTTCGGATACTGTAGCTCCTCCCCTTTTCTAGCTGGCCGACTTCCACCTACCTACGGGAATAAATTGGCATGCCTTTCAGTTCAGGGTACTCTGTTCCCTTTACACAGCGTGCTCACAGGTCAGGAGGGAGATCTAACACCAAGAATCATTCAAACTCTGTCACAGGAAAGTAAGAGTGGGGGGGCATTTGTTACTATTAAGCAGACAATGTGCCAGACCCACACTCAAACCACCAGATTTCACCAAGAGATTCATCCTCCACACTGATGCGTCAGATGTTGGTTTGGGTGCGGTTTTGTCCCAAAAGATAGATGGAGTAGAACAGCCTTTAAACTTTACTTAAGAACATAAGAACTTTAAACTTTACTTAAGAACATAAGAACATAAGAACATAAGAATAACTTCTACATTAATACAAATTACTTGGCTGATATCTGCTCAAGAAGTCAGACCTACCCTTACAAAAGTTTACTACAGTATTTTCGCACAGTATTTTTTTGCAGTTTTCCCATGCTTTTCCCATTGTTATACTATGCATTTACCACAGTGTACTTTGATTTGCCATGTTTGTTAATATGCTTTACTATACCTTGCTATTCTTTACAATGCTTAGCTATGCTTTACCATGCTTTCACTGCGCTTTGTTCTTCTTTGCTATGCTTTTACTATGATCAGCTTTTATAAGGGTAGAACTCAATGGCAGGGGTGGTTATTTACGACAGGATTGTGGTGCATTGATGGAACTTTGTAAGACAAATCACAAGTCCACCTCCACCAGTGTAAATGTCCCTCACTTTTTTAGATGCAATAAAAAGAACAAGCAAAAACAGTTCTCCTACAGTTTCTTCCAAGTGTGTTGTAGAATAAACCCATTTTAAAAAATCCTCGTGTTTTTTTATGAAGCGTTGTTTCTGCTCATCCCTATGTCTGTCCCAGTAGGAACAGTTGTCTCAAAACAACATTTTTCAGACCAGAACTGCCCCGCTAGTGAGATAATTCTTGAGATTGGAAGCACAGTACAACTGAGTTTCAGGCCACAAGCACAGCAGGTAAAAGTATTTGGCACTAGGGTTATGGAAAGCTGTTTGAATAGCAGATTGAGACTCCAGTTATTTTTTAGTTAACCAGGCTTGCTTTTGTTTATATAGTTTAATGATTTTTATTCAACGTTTCCCATACTCTGCATCATCCTCTATTAAGAGGGAGTAATTCGAAGACTAATCACAACTGATGTTTTGCAAAAGTCCCAACAGTGAACCATGTGATATATGATCCTACTATGGATTTCCTGATTAATCCAGGTGTTTGTACAAAAATGCTATTTGCTAAAGTTTCTGAGAAAGACAAACTGCCAATGTCACATAACTAGTACCAAACAACATACATTCACCTTAGTCCCTAGATTTACAACATTGTCAATACTAACGTAGAACCTGAAAGATTGCAATAAAAGTTGACCTTTTATCATGGAAGTTTCACTTACTGTTTGGTGCTTGATCAATCCCAGTGAACTTCATTGCCATATCTTAAATACTGTTCAATAGTTTAGACTTAGCGATGTCCTTTTTTATGTTAAATATTAAAGCAGAAAGAAAGGCCATGATTGACACACAATCACATGAATACAAAATAAATAACCATCCTTCATGCAGTGACTTAAGGGAAAGCAATTAGGCTGTCAACATTAAAAATGGAGGTGCACGATTGAAAGGGCACCTTCTGAGTTTCTTATAATAGTAGGCATTTAACCTCAGGACCCCCAGGGGTCTTCTATCATTGATGTTTAATACAGTGTAATGAGGTAGTCAGGGGTTTGTTTACAACCAAGTTATTTTAAACACTCATTTTAGAAAGTTAAAAATAGATTAATTGCCAATGAAGTCTTTTCTTCGAGCTAAATTTAGTTTACCCAACAATTGATCTTCTGTTAACTAATATCTACCATTTTTTGTTGTTTTTTTTAAATTCTGGTTTAAAACCACATGTGAAATAATTTTGTAACCACTGTTTGGTACAAATGTAATTCTGATTTAAAAATTAGTTTAAACAAATATGTGTTTTAATCTTACATATTAGTCCAATAAAAGGGACATTGATTTTCAAGTTTTTTATTTTATCAAATAGGATGAAATGAATACGAGCCTATATATTTTTTTGGCAGAAGATACAAGAAATCTTTGACTTTTCTTTTTTTTCCATATATACAGTATCTGTGATTGCCAAAACAACATTTGTTTTGTTTTCTAAACAGCTTTGGATATCATAAATTTACTTTTAGCTATTTAATATATGATACTGAGATGTATTTCTGTTGTTTACTATGTTAAAACATTATTTGGATACAATGTATGCCTAAGTGCTTGATCAGGGGAGTAGTAACTGGATAGGACTTTACTATTGCTTTTGGACAAACCATAGCTATCAACTATACTAGTCTAAAGAACAGATACAGGGAAAACAAGCATATATGACTAATATAATTGTACAGATGGTGCGGTCTATTCAATTTACCTACACCACCTTACAGTCTAAATAATTAAAATAGTTCCCTCCACGTGGGCTTTTTACATATTTTAAAGATAACAGTTCACTAAAGAAAGGAACCTTACAAGCTGTCTGATGTTAATGATTTAAAAGCTATAGCTTTACACTGATGTGACGTTAGATGGTATGATATTAGCAGACCTTACTCCTGTGGTGTTCACCTTCCTGTGAATTTTGTAAGTATTACAGAAATACCAGGTACCAAAGTTGTTAAACATTAATTTAAGGAATCTCTTTTAGGAGTGCTGATTGAGCCTCAGGAGCCCATCTGGCGTGCTGATGCCATGATGACAAAAGTAGCTCCATGGGTCTGACACTAATACCCCATTTACACTAGCCAATTTTAAGTAGATTTTTTTTTGCAAACGCAAGCTTTCTAGGTCCATCTCAGGTCCAGCCATCCTTAAAGTGGCCTGTTCCAGAGGGGGCTCTGTGACGGCTTTGGTCTGTGTTTCGCTCTACTGTGAATGTAGCGGTCCCTGAGACGCCTCACATTTTGTCACGTACACTCGTGGGCAACGCCCCCATATCATCAAACAGGCACAGACAACAGCAGCAAGAATTTGGGACTGTTACTTGGACAACAGAACCAAAAAATATATATCTTTGACAGAACGCTGAGAGACAGGCAGAGGATTCCAAACTACAAACAGACTGGTCCTACTTTGTATAATTTATGGAGCAAAGACTCAGTGAGACCTCACGCTCCCATGTGGGGAAAAAAACAACACAACCTGTTAATGTGCATCATATGTTAATGATACAATATTGTAGCGTGCCCGGGGGAAGGCAGCAGCAGGAGCCGACTCTTTTTTACAGCGGTATCGGCGTTATGCTTTAGTGAGAGAGGTCCCGGGTTTGCGTCTCTCCCTGGGTGATGCGCCTGCCTACGGGAACTGAGGTTCTCTACAATATGTTCATACTTATAAAATGATCAAATATGTTCCAATGAGATCTCGTAACACAAATAACCAGTAAAGGAGGGATACTACAGTAAATCCTATAGTAAACTGTCCTTCTTATTGCTGTAAATAATGTCATAAAGTGTGTGTCACACCATTTACAGTTTTATGGCTGAAATGAATAATGTAATGGTAGTAGTAAAGTGCAGATTATTGTACGCACAGTGTAAAGGGAAGACCTTCTTCACATTGTACCAAAGCTGAGCTACAACGGAAGACCACTTTTATTACGGAGCGAACACAACATAATTTTGTGAAACTGTACAGGTGCTGTGGTACACAACCAGGAGTCCAAATCACGCTGCAAGGAACAGAGTATTGGAGCAGCACACATGGACATGGAGCTGCACAACAGTGCGGTGTCTTTTTGGCTTTGTACTTGCGGAGGTATTACAGAACAGGACAGTGCATGTGAATCTGCATGAAGTATTGACAATTCAACCCAGTAATATGAACTGTGTTTTAAACTTGCACCTGTTATCAGGTTTACAGTAACACTCAGAGCTATAACCTGGGTTTAAAAAGGAAACTTTATTTACTGTTCAGAGGAGAACTGGTTGGTTCGTAATACATATGAGAGAAGAAACTGAGCTTCCACAAAACTCCAGGAGGGGATGTGGGACTTGTAAAAGAAGAACTGTGGATTATCAAAGAATCAGTGTTCCTGAAAGCATAGAACCTTACAGATATTCACGATTGGATGTTTGCTGTGGGTGGAAAGCTAGGTTGTACAACATGTAGTGATGTTTCTAATTTGAAGCTTCTATCTGCTAGAGGTATGAATATTGCTTCTAATTGGGCTGAATGTCAAATATCCTCTTTCGGGAAAAACAAAGAAACACGGCTTACATCCCTTCAAAAACAAATAAACAAACACAAAAAGTCAGCTGCTCACACTGAAGCTACAAAAATTTCTAACAACAGCTAAGAAAGACATTCTGTTAAAGCTCAATGCAAAAAGTGAAGAAGCAGCCTTTGACACCACTGCTCGTGTGTTCAGGACGCTTACTACATAGTGAAAATGTATCGTCTATTTACTGACCATGAGAGCCTGACTGACCTGCAACAAATGAATGGGGTTGAGATGGGGCAATTGCTTCAGAGCAAAACTGTCTGCGGTGATATCATAGAGCATGTCTTCTCAGAAATGAAGAAAAAAACTTTTATCGCAGATAATTGACAACAAATCCAAAATCACCATACTAGTTGACGCATCTACAACGCTTGCTCAAAAATCGATGATCATAATTTTTTTAAAAGCCAGCGTCGACAGTGTTATGAATCCTGTGACATGTCCTTTGTATTTGATTGAGCTAGAAAAACGCGTCTGCTGAGACCATAATGGGAGACATAATACAACGTTTGCTGCGCTATGGATTCACTATGGAAATACTGACTGTGGTATTTGTCAGTATTTGTAATGATAGTGCAAATGTCATGTTAGGAATGACATTTCTACAAAAAGACTTCCTCAATCTCATTTTATGGCATTGCCTTAACCATAGGCTAGAACTGGCCATTGATCAAGCTCTGTGTGTTACTGGGGATAAAAATGATCTCAGGGCATTTTTAGACAGCTTGTACTCGCTGAACGGTCAGTCACCAAAAAACACCCGCAAGCTCAGTGCACATGCCAATGAGATGCATGTTGTACGAAAAATCAGCAGAATTTTCAATGTACGGTGGGTAGCATCAACGTGGAGAGCTGTCTATGCAGTCTGGCAGACTTGCCCAGCATTAGCTAAACATTTGGAGGAAGCCTCGTAAGACCAGTCAAGGGAAGGATGGGATCGAGCAAAATTCCAAGGCCTGCTTTCAAAATTGTGTTCTTTAATGTTCACTGAGCTCAAGAATCTTGAATCTTGAACAACTCTTACAAGAATGAGAATTGACCATCCCAAAAGCAGAAAACCTGATGAAAATGTACGTGCAGAGAATAGAGAGCCTACATAGAATCCCTGGATTGCACTCTGAACAGGCACTGCGAGTCGAAGGTTATGATGTTCCAGAACACAAAATTGACAGGCACCGGGAAAAGTCACATAATTCTTCGCAATTCATTCAGGCAGTTGTTGACAACATGGAGTGTAAGTTGTTCACCACCATCTCAATCAACAAGGCTAACAAAAGCATAACAGAAAGCAGGGAAAGAGCTTACCACAACCTTATTTTAGAATGTGTCCGTTTTAAAACCTGAAACATGGCAACAACGCACAGAGAATTCACGGCATGGAGAAAGTGAAATTCGCACAGTATGAGAAAATCTGAAGGTCAGTCACCATGAAACACAGCTGGGATTTGTGGAATTTAAGTTTTGTGCAGGAAGAACCTTTCCTGATAAATGAAAGAAACTAATCCTCATTGTAGACCCTCTTGCGGCGAGCAATGCTGACTGTGAAAGAGGTTTCAGCATTATGAACAATATAATCACGGACAAACGGACTGCACTGACCACTTGTAATGTAGCGGATCTACTTTTACTTTCAAGCGTTGGGCCTCCTTACACTGACTGGAATCCTGTACCATATGTAAAATCATGACTGGGCAAGGGACGACTTGCTCCCCATTCAACTGAGGGCATGGCACGGCGACAACAAACAAAGCCAAGGGATAACGCTCACTACTACACACCGCTGTGGAATTGTCTTTGATTTGGTAAGTTGCTTTCATGAATGAAGTAATACCATACCTTCTGATATTGAATGAGCTATTTGATTTGCTATCAATTGTTGTAGTAGCTAGTCAATATGTTGAGGTTTTTGTGTTTGATGTTTTTTTTTGGGAGGGGTGGGGAGAGTGGGTGGGCTGGTGATATATAGTACCGTACCGGTAAGAATTAAAATCTGCTTTCACCACTGACTGTATTTAACCTAACACCATGACCTACATTCTAATATATTCTAAATAGATACCATTTAATTTATCAGCGGTTGGTCTGCATCAGGATTAATTATTTACAACATGTCCATTATTATTATTTTTTTATATATAAAATGCACAGCAGTCTATTAAAGCAAGACATTTAATCTGATGCTTCATCCTAGTGTATTGTAGTTTTCTCGGTTCCTGCAGACAGGCGCATCACACAGGGCGAGGCAATCCACAAACAGGAGGAAGGCGGGCGCAAACCTGAAGCATAGCGCCAATATAGCTGTACAAAAGAGCCGTCTCCTTTTCAAGGAGTGTATATTTTCTTTGTATGTGATTACATCACCTGCCAACCCTGCTACTGCCTTCCCCCGTGCACGCTACAGAATTATTTATAAAATAAAATCCCGAACAAACATTTAAAAACACAGAAGGGTATATAACACTCAAGGATGAAGCCTGTGGTAAACAGTTCTACAAAGACTATCTTGTTATCTTATTATCTTTCTCTGCGATTCTTTGTGTTTTAACTGAGATTGAGAACAATCTAAAAAAAATCTTTAATGGTCTTAAACATAATGGTGTTATCAATACCAGAGGCACTTTTGTGAAAATGTATCATCCTTGTTGAGAATGAGTAATGGAAATGTAATTTCCACTAATAGCTATAGCATAAACAAGTATGTGATCTGTTATTATTATTATTATTATTATTATTATTATTATTATTATTATTATTATTATTATTAGTATTCACTTGGAATGTACTGCTAGAGACAGAAGCAACCATACTGTGTCATATTTACCACATGGTTATCATGCTAGCTGTTACAAATACTTTCAGTGGCTAAACAGAATTCAAGACTTAATAATTCCATTCAAAAGCATGTAAGGGAAGATATTGAAACTGAACTCAGTTTCCCAGAAGACTGTGGCCTGTTGCTCTTACTGTCTGGAGATCAGAGACTTCTTGTCTGTGCTGTCAGTGTGACTGACAGACCGGTAAAGTACAATTTACTATTCAACCATCAGTGCATAATGATACCCCATCCTTAGATAATTGAATCAGTGATGTTCTAAAACTACTTCATTTCATCTCATGGGGGAGGGGGGAGGTACACGAAGCAAGGATAATATGAAAGAGAAGTTCATCTGCTGTGTTACAGACAGATCTCAATGGTGACGATAAAAATTCCTGACTGATGGCTCAATTGTTTACTATTCATAAAGCAATAGTTCCAGGATATATCTTGGAAGTTGGAAGAAACAGAGCGATACCATCTCGGCCATTTGCTGAATTGTCCAGCTAAAAGCTACACATTATTTATTTTTAATAAAATATTTTATCTGGATAAACCCTACTGAGATGAAACGCCTTATTTACAGTGTCTTATAATTTTACTGTTTTTTTATTTTTTTAAGTTTATTTCATAGCTTAGTCGTCTGTGCATTCAACAGAAACCAGACATGTTTAGATCATTGAATCAAAGCAAGATGCTCACTTCCAGTGTGTTTCCATTACCTGAGGTTGTTTTAGCTGCAGACACACAAACATTCTCCCCTTGAAGCTTTCCAGCCTGGATTAAATTGAACCTTTCTGCATCAGCATTGTACTGAAAGCACCTCTGAAATTTCTCAATGTGATTTAATAAATCATAACACTCAAATGGCATGAGGACTGCAGGTATAATGTACTGTATGAATGAATAGGGTATTTTGGTTTATTGGACAGCAATCCAGGTGGACATTCAACCAGTCACATACTCACTTAGAAAAAATAATTATATGTGAACTCTCTGTCAATTTCCTTTCTACAGATAGCAATAGTCATAGTGTAACAAAGAAGATGACTTGTATTATTTTCAGTTTAGATATCTGAGAACATACATGCCAACAGTCCCTATATGGTCGGGACAGTCCTGGTTTCCTAGTAAATGTCCCACCTCCCAATGCATAGGAAGAAAGTCCTGATATTTACCCATAAAAAAATATAAATAAATAAATTCTAAACAGTAGAGTTAGTGAAAACCACACGCTGTGTTCTTCGTGCGGCTGACACATCTGCTGATCACTAACTTATACAAAGGTAAAAACATTTCATTTTGTCTATTTTTTCTGTCATGATAGTCGAGTTGTTTGGAGTTGGAAGTTGGGGGTTGGGGGGTTCGGGGGATACGTCTATTGTATGATAATGAGTGTTTTTTGCGTATGACCCCTCCCATATGTATGATGTGTGACACCCCTCCCCCCGGGGACGAGCGTCCCGCTGAACAGTTTACAAATGTTGGCAAATATGTGAGACTACTGCATTACTGTGTTCCCATGCAACTGCACAGGGCTGTATTTGATTGATTTGTTACCACCTTCTTCCCAAAGAAGGCAACACGCTGAAGACAATATGTAGTCCAGGCCTCTGTCTCTCTGTGCCACATGCAGGCTCTAACTTATTGCTGGTGTTTACTGATAACATTTTTAAAGAAACACCAATAAGCTAGTTGTTTTCAAAATGGCCTTGTGATGTAACAACATTCTTAAACATGTAAAAGTGATGTTTAGCACAGTGGCAAGTATTATGATATGCGGATCTATCTGCTGTGTCTGGAAAGTACTAAATTGCCTTTTGTTTTTATCTTTCAAGAAGACTATCTGGAAATAATTTTTAAATTAGTTTTGCTGGTGAAATGTAAATACAGTGATGATCACCATGACCATACAATTTGTCTCAGGAAGTACTTTCTTGTACATCTCTCTTTAATTCGTCCAAGTTTATGAATACTCATTTGAGGTAAATGTATAATATAAAAATACTATTCCATACTACTGCCAAAATGTCAGAATCCCTATATAAAGATATAGATGTACTTCAGGACTTTTGTCCCGTGTGATAAAGAATACTATTGTGTTTATGGTTGGCTGTCCAGTTTACTGCTTAAATAGTGTACAACACAGCACAACTGGTAAATAAATGTTTGAGTATAGTTATATTTACAGACAGTGATTTTCCAATAAGATATACTGCCACTGTTTGTGAAAAAATGTATGCTCAGCAAAGAACATTTGGTGAAAAAAGAAAGCATACTGAGAAAAATACTATGGATCAAACTGTTACTCCGAGAAGCCAAAAAGCAACAGTAAAAAAAGCTCTGAATCATTTTAGAACACAAACTATATTTTTACAAAATACTGTGTCTTAAGAGCCCTTTCTGCCCTTACAATATTAACCTTTTTGTCGTTTTAACATTCTTGTCTCGTCACAGTGAAAGTAATGCATGGCAGCAACTGTGTGGTTTTAGCAGAACAAATGTATGCCCAAAGAGATTTTTAATGTCACATTTAATTTGTTGTAAATTTATGTCACTTTTAATGAGCAAATGTTTTTTTAATTGTTGATAGGGTAATTGGCTGCTTCTTGATTGTGAAGTAACAATTGCAAGACCGGTGTAGAGAGGAGATTGGCTGAACATAAGGTAGAAGCAATGTTAGGTGTGTGGGTTTCTATCTATTATTTCAGTGGCATTGAAGCAAGAAGATAATGTTAGTTTGTAGGACATTTGTACTCCAAAGGTGACTTGTTGGCAACAGTAATCACTTCTGTTTTCTCAAGATGCTGAGAAAAATTATCTTGTGATCACAATAATGGAATGGTTTTCTAAAGTGATCTCAACATAACAAAGGGTTTTCTTTTCTTTTTCGATGACCTCAATTAAGTTCCCACAAAATAATGTTGAATGAATCCCCAACAATTAACAGTTTAAGACATTGAAAATTACTTTTTAGGCGACTGGGTTATCATTGTGTTTTAGTTTATTTTAGTATTTCTTAATTCAGAACTAATGTTTTTTTTTTTTTTTTTTTTTTTTTTTCCAATATTGGATGATACAACCAATTCCAGCTGAATTCAAATTGCCATGGTTGCCAATGATACCCGACCGTTGGCAGCATGTTTTTAGTCTTGGTGTGCCACTGCACAAATTCAAATTTTAAATGAAAAACAAAGCTTTCAAAATACGTATTTTCCTATAAAATGGTTAAAAATTACTACACTGACAGGCGTTTTTAAAGCACATTAATTTCATCAATGAACCCTGTGCATCTCAACCTGACAACCGCCTATAACACTGCTGGGTTGAGTTGGTAATAAAACATCTTTGGTTCAGGATTCATTAAATTACAATTCGATCACGTGAAGAACTTCCAGCAGGGATGCACGGTTATCCAATCGGATAATAGACCACACGTGATATCCACGCCAACGTCATCACGCACAAGGAACTAAATCTGTAGAGGAAACTGTAAAAAGTATGGCTGCTAAGGTAAGGTCACTTGTAATATGTAATTAAGAACAAACATCCAGATTTCTAAAAAAGCTTTTTTGTAACGCGTGCAAGGATCGTTAGAAAGACACATATACGTATTCAGTACAGATACAAGCTGTTTTTACCTGTTCAATATCAATGACATTTGCAGTAAGACATCCGGTCACATGCATTTAGGGGACACTGTATTCATTAATGATAGCTGTTATTAGAGGGCTTTTAAAATAATAATAATAATAATAATAATAATAATAATAATAATAATAATAATAATAATAATAATTGTTTTTTTCTTAAGATATAGGTTGCAAATGACATGCTTTCAAAGCGACGTGTACATTTGCTGTGTTTTTGTATTCACCAGCAAATCTCAACAGCATCTCTGTGTTTTCATTCCGTCCTCCTGCACTATGAATTAGCATTTGCTGCTGCTAACTCATTTGAGAATCCCAGCCAGTCTCCTTCTCACTACAACACAAGTAGTCTGTCACTTGATTAAAATAGTAAAGCATAACTCTAAATTTAAAGTTACTGTAACGAGGCACCAAAATGCACGGTGTTCGGGGAGTCTAAGCTGTCAACCCGGTTATACTGCATTGTTGTTGTATTGCTGTGTGAATGCACGTCTATTGTTGGGTGCCTACTACCGCGACTCCAACACAACAAGAAGTTCTTGCGCACAGTGTTACTCTTGGATTCGGTAAATAATGAGATACAATATTTGCATTGTTCTAGCTTGTATCCCAACATCATTTATTTTCAACAAACATAATTGGTACTTATAATTAAGTGTGTGTTTAGCTTTATTTTGAAGGTCAATTGTGGTACAGAAACTGACGTCCACAATTTCTAATCTAGTAAGTACAGCCAACCTTCATTGGACATTAGCCACTGCTAATCTTGAAATGCCAAGGATTCAGATCATAAAGATATGGATAAGTTTGTACTGTATGGCACCTTTTACATACTGGACAGAGGTCATGTATACAAGGTAAAACCTGCACAACACACATCCTGCTTCTGAGTTGTGCAAAAATGATGGAATACATTTCAGTTTACTATTACATGATATATTTGTTTAATAAACGAGTGACAGACACAGTTTAATTCAGATAAGGCAAGTAGCCTCGATACATTCTTACTTATTTTAAGAGAATGCCTCTGTTGAAGGTATGCTGTCTCCCATGATTAGCCAATTACAGAAAACTGATCTACATTAAGTCTGTTTGGGTAGGCAAGAATTCTAAAATAGCATGGTAAGGTGTTGGGAAGCTCAAACAGAACCTGCCATTGCAACAAACAAACACATACATTTTAAAAGAATAAACAAAACCAATATAAATTATTCATTTAATACAAAATTAACAACAATAAGTACACCTCAGATTATGTTAAGTCTCTTCTTGCTTCCCTATATAATCATCATGGGGGGGGGTCAAAGTTTCTTGGGGGCGGAGTGAGTGTTCTAATAATTCAATAATTGTAGTGCTAATAAAAAGATTTGTAAATAAAAATATACATGTAAAAAATATACATGTAAGTGAATTTTTTCAAACTTGCAAATGTTTTTTTTTTTTTTTTATAATTAGTTGTAGTTTACCTATGATATCAGTACACATTTAGTGAAATGAAATACCCTGCTTAAAAGAACTGATGTAGTTATTGATTCAAAAAAGGTTGTGAGCACCTGCAGTGGATAATGTTTTTGGAGAATGTCTAGAAAATAGAATCGGGGACAATAAACTTGTAACTTCATCAATCTCTGCCTACCACAGTGGTCCTCAAAGTAATTTGAGCACAGGCATAAATTGATCTTACTTGGCTGTCTCCGGGCACGCAAAACTGCAAACATTCATTGCTTACTACATATTAACACCTCTTCTCTGCTCACGAGTGATTGGACAGCTGTCAGATCTTTCACTTTCCCACTGGCTACTCACTCGCCTTCAGTTTTCATGCAGAATACCGTGAACGGCCTGTGCAGATAGTTGACTCTCCTATTGGTTAAACATACTGTCACTACCTGCAATTGAAACAAACACAGTTTATGTCCCACCCAGCTAATTTATGATTGGGCTACTGCAGTGACAATGCAGATGTTCAATTGGTTGATCGTATCGCAGAGGCCCTTCAGGAAAAAAAAAATATGTACGTACAAGCACAGCATAAGCGAGCAGCACTGTCAACACTGCTGTGACGCTTTTGTTGGAAAACGTGTTTAAAGCTTTATTATCCCATGCTAAGACCCATTAGAAATGCGTTCATGACTCATAATTTAAGAACAGCTGTTTCGGGCACGATGGCCTGGCTTCGCGGGCACCACTTTGAGGACCACTGGCCTACAACTAACCACTGTTCCAAATAAAGAGATCTTGTGGGGTACCTCCTGATTTTTTTTTTTTAGTGACGCGTGTTATGTTGTTGGCACTAGATATGTGGCCTTCCTGTGCATCTACTGCCTGACTCTCCTAGGAACCATTTTAGCATGGGTTTGATGTTCACATTTCTGGCATATGATTTATTATATTTCAGAAAACTGAAATGGCTGACTGTCCTAGAAAGACATTTCTGTATTGCCATAGGGGCCAGTCTCTTTAAGCGATGGATACAAATATAATTTGCCAAACTGTACAATATTGTAGATTCAGCACATAGTTTTGCTGATAATAATGTACATAGATAGGCACCACAGTTTGTAAGCCTAGAAAATATTACATTGGGTGTTATTGATTTTAATGTTTGTCATATTTAAGTAGGATATATTTTACAATGTATTATTCCAAACGTTTATGATCTACTGCATCAAATACATAAGTGTGTATCTGCTGTCCCTTTTGAGTTCTGGCGTGCTTAACGGAGGCCATTTTTGGTATTACATCCGTACAGTCTTTGTTGTTATTAGATAACCTGGAGAAACTACAGTGGTTAAGGAGTTCTCACAAGTACAACATGACATATTTGTATTGCCGTCTCTGCACTCTTTTTTACACTTAGCTTTATTACATTAGCACACATGTTGATACATTTATTAAAGTAGAACAGTTGTGTGTGATTTTAAAGATCTGACCTCGGGAACCCCACATTATAGGGCCATAATATAGATAGTATGTTATATTATTTTGGGATTCTTCCTAAAACATGTCCTGATATATGTGATATCAAAAGAATCTGAAATGATGAGGTAGGCACCATTAGTCTCATTGATGTGGAATGACTCAGGTACTGCTTGTCATTTTTTGATTAAGCTTTCCAAGGATCCTGGCTCAAATTAAGCAACTGAATACAGGATATGTTCACCTGGAATATACTTTTATTTCAAAACTAAACTTACAGATCTAAAAAATAAACTGTTAAAGTTGAAATAACGTGTAATGTACAGTGGTTATTTTAGTCTTAACTGGCCCTTTTTAAATGTGCTATGGTTAAAAAGAAAAGGTGAAAGAATCTTTTCATTGTTGGTACCCAAACCAGTCCTCCTCTGAGTTCATAAAAGCAAGTTAATGCCACTGAAAGACGAAATTTAGAAAACAGGTAAGAATGGTTTCAGGCAAAAAAAGATTCTTGATGAGAAACGTAGTTTTCCATCCATGATTTGCAATAAAGGGGGATACAAACACTTCCAGAAGAACCTTTTCTAAGTAAAATTTATAGGGAAATGACACATCTGTCGTTACTGATACAATAAGGAGTGACAAAGTGTTCATTGTGCTGATGTACAGTAATTGCAATGAAACCAGAGGCTGTAGGAGTTACTGCTTTTATAAGACTGATCATTATAAAACTACTAACAAATAATAGGATGTTCTGTTTTATTCCTTTTGTAAGTCCAGCAAAATGTTGAAGTACTGGTAGTTTGTTGTGCAATTATGCAGTGTTAATTATAATAAAAATGTGTAAGGCTGAATTAAAAAAAAATAAATAAAAAAAAGAAACATAAACACTATGGCTTTGGTGTGGAGTGGGTATTATGTGTTTTTTGAACAACTGTGTAGCAGTGCTGGGTATGGTCATTTTGTTTGCTTGAAAGGTCAAGGAAAAACATTCGCTTACCTTCTTACCATAACATTCACCCAAGCCCTTTTTTGTTTTCCGTTTGATCATTTTGTTTTCCAGACTTTATTGCCATTCTGACAATGTGGACAATTTTCCTACAGTGCTATAAATCTGACTTTGTGTGTTACTGCCCATGTAAAACTTTGCGGGGTACAACGAGGTCCTGTCACCGGTAAAGCAGGACGACTCATTCACTGGAATGCTATTGCATTGGTCTTAGCAGTGAACCACTTTTGTGCTCATCTCACAGTTTGATTGAGAAATGTGAACGGTCCATGGCCAAGGCAGGTGTGTGCATTCTGGTTCATGTTCCTTGAACAACACTCAATTTTTGGCACAGTAATTGTAAGACAATTTGAACCAGGTTCGCATTTTCTTTCCTTTTATGCTTTGTAAGCTAATAAATCCTACACTGCCAAAAAGCATGCACAATGCTTACTCAAAAAGATTGAGATTGAGTGATATGTGTAGTTTTAAAGCCCATTTCCTTTTTTCTTTCGACACTTTTATAAAGTATGACGCATGTTGAATTGAAAAGAGTATTTTTTTAATAGACTGATCTGGTGGAGTGTAGTTTGAGAAATTAAAAGAAGTAGAACTTTGTTTAACATTGCAAGGAGTAATTTATGAAACTGTGGTTGATAAGGGTTTGTATAATTTATTGTTATGGCATTAGAACACTGAACTACACACTTTTCGTGGCATGGGCAGGGCCTGTCTGAAATTACAGCTACCACAGCAGTATGCCATAAATCAGCCTAGTGTCTAAGGATAAGACATCATTACAATTAGCAGACTTTATTGTTGATATATTTTCATACCAATGCCAGACAATGCTGTTCACTTTTAACATGTATTGTAAAACTATCAAGTTTTTTTTTTTCTCCAAAGTTAATTGCTGTCTATTAATGTACTAATGTAATATTGTCTGACATTTCCACAGGTGAGTGTAACCAAAAGAGCTGATCCAGCTGAGCTGAAGTCTATATTTTTGAAGGTGGGTAAAATGGTACCTGAAAGAGGTGAAGAAATTACCCTGGAAAACATTTACAATTCAGTGGCTGTACAGTAAACATGTCTGGAGAAATAAATCTAGCTTTTGCTTTTGGAATGAATATATTTTGAGCTTCACTTTAAAATAAATATTTTTGTAATTTAACAGTACTGTGTACAAATTAATTAATTTGATAATATTTTAGGTTTTATAGGCCATATTAGAAGTATGTCTCTCTCTCTCTCTCTCTCTCTCTCCATATATATAAACAAACAAACATAGCTGTTCAATGTCCAGCAGGCAATTTGGAGCGCTGATTAGTCGTTTACCCTTTAACAGCTGAAATGTAGTTTTTTTTTTTTTTAGAAAGAGCAGTTGTTGACAGTTCTGTTGAACGGGACCATCTGTAACTGTCCTTTTATTTATTTCTGTAGCTGTAAGTACTGTGTGGTGATCAGCAGGTGTTCTTTTAATTATGGGTTACTGCACTGCAGCATCAGAAATTCACAAGTGTTCAGTTGGGATTGTTTGGGTGGGGGGGGATATGAAAGCACAAAATATAAAAATTATGATTTTGGGAGTTGTAAAATTTTAAGTCATGTTCTTTTCAGTATGCAACGATTCAGAAGAATGGGGAGAGTTTTATGTCCCCTGAAGATTTTCTGTCACGGTTTCTTCATGCACACACCGACATTAGGCTGAGTGAGAAGACAGTGGAGCTCCTGGCAGGGGTGGTGGACCAAACAAAAGATGGGTATGTTTAAAATGTAAGGTTTGATAGGGGTTTATTACTGGAACTGGAAACAATCTCTTACAGGTTTGCTGTGTATTTACACTTGTGTTTTTTGTGACACTTGTGTTTTTTTTTATTTTATGTCACAGTCGCATCCTATCATTCTGACTCTCTAAAACGAGATCACTTCCTGTGCAGCAGTTCACATGACCTGATTGCAGCAACAACATTGGAGTCAAACTGAGCTATTTAGCCCCTCGTCTGACCCGTTACATTTTTATATTGCATACTTTTTATAAAAATGTTGGATTGTAACATAATGCAAGGAATTAGCCTGCAAAGTAAATTAATATAAATGAATGTTTTGTACTGCAGGATCTTTGCAAATAGTCTACTCTAAAACTGATTGTTACATTGTTTTAATGGAAGTGTGCACGTGTGAGCATAATTTGTTTTCTGTAATATTGTTTTTTTTTTGTGCCAAAAAACAACAACTATGCGCTGTGTAGATTTTGCAATTAATACTCATTAAATGTGTGAAAAAATCCAACAAAGTAACAAATTAACATCAGTTTAAGTGTTCATACAATCCCAAATTGGTATGCCATCTGTGCCAACGTCATTTCTACTTTGTTTAAAATACAATAAAAAAATCAAGCAAACTAATGTATTAAATTTTAGGATAAAATGGTTAGTGAAGCAACCATCACATTAAGGTTAAAAACAAACAAACAAAAAAAAAAACTTTATACATAAGTCTTATCAGGTGCAACGCCTTTAAATAGACGTTTTTCATCTTTTTACATTAATATGTATGTTTTTAATAATACATAATGATGGGCAGTAAATTGTTGGGGTAAGTCAGAAAGAAAATCAGTTTCCTTGGCAACTGCTTGTGTTCAGTATAAAGCCGAGTGCACGCGGTCATGTTGCACACATTATTAAAGCTCCTTTTACAGAAGGAGCCACACATGCACTGTAATTGACTGTGAGAAATCGCTATTCCGCTCCTGCATTGTGTGGAGCATAATACAGATAAATGCTTGCATTACTGCTATTAGGATGTACATCTATTAAGAATCACTGGAAGGCTAGTAGCTAAACATTGTTTGAGGTCCGGGAAATAATAAGCAGAAAAATTGCTGGTTTAATCAACCTGCAAAAATAGGCTTCATTTAAATGCAGCTGGATTTGGTAGTCTTGAAACCATCTTTGTAATTTATGCCCCCATCAGTTGTATCTCTTTCCAGGACAAGATGTGGTTGTGTTTCTTTTGATGTGAAAAATGTAAATACAAAGACACATGAACGATTGTATATTTTGCTTGTCAAACTGTACTCTCTTCTGTGAAAGAGTACATGTTTATAGAGAGAAATATTGTGCGTGCTATGGTCTGGTAAAGAACCACGGTATTCGTACCTGTCCATTTTGAGAAGTCCTAGAGTATGTCATTTTTACCTTTTCATGTTGAAGTGCTACAAGTTTTTTTAATGGAATGGCTTTCTGTTTAGTAAACGGGATATACAAAAGGTTCTTCCCATCCCATCTGGTCTTAATTAGAAATGTACCAATCATAGACCAGTTTATCTTGATCCCAATTCAGTCCAGTCACTGCGTCATTAAAATCTATTTATGTGCATTTTGTAAATCGTCTGTAACTGCAAAAGTAAATGTAGCATGACCAGGGGAAAAAAAAAAAAAAAAAAAAAAAAACCACCAGACTTTTTGGGGACTAAGTTAGCTAAAGCTGCAGAAATAATTCTGACTCTGTCTTGTTTTAGGGATAAATAATTGAGCGACTTTAATGCATGGTCACAAATAGCAGAGATCTTGTTTTTTTTTTTTTTTTTTTTAAGCATGTTTGTAGGTAATTCTTAACAAATCTTTTTCAGAAAGAGATTAAGTGTTTGTTCAAAGTTTTATTCCCTAAAAGATAAATCTAAGCTCATTACCAAAAAATAAATAAAAACTCATTAGGTTGCAGCGGACTCTTATGTTACTGTAATTTGCTTACATACCACCTATTTACAAATGTTGCAAGAATTTCTGCCTGTGTAGTAAAACAACACATCTGTAAAAAGTTCTCATTTAGCACTTCATAGTTCTTTCCATATAATGCAAAATGTACTGGACACCATCCTATCCCATCTGTTATCCTGACTAGTCTGACTTAGATGTTTAGATGAGTGAAAAGCATGATCGACACATTTGCTTTCTGTTGTTGATTTGCCTTTCCATTCTCTTCACAACAGAAGATTTCATCATTCTGTGCAATAGGTTATTGACGTGTTTTTTTCTCATTCTTAACTTGTGCTGGTGCATTGAGTAGTCACTCCATTTTAAACAAGGCAGACAGGCAGCAGCAATGGAAAGAAATTTGGCTTCTTAGAAGTTGAGGAGAAATACACTTGGAGCTTCCAGAAGTCCAGATAGACTTATGATGTGGATACAGTATTCCTTCAGGGAGACTGAACTGAACACATTGGTCCCTTTGGTACATGCAAGTTACTTAATGAAATATGAAAGGTGGACTTTCATTATTTGGTGGTTTGAAGACATCAGAGGTGTTTGTTATTATTTTGGAGTAGCTTCAGGTAATACTGAGGGACAACATTTGTTTTGTAAAAATCTAAAATTAATAATGAATACAGCGTGATTTTCAAATTGTAGTTTCATCACAGTGGAACTCTCAAGCAAATTGTGCAGCTTTCTTAGATTTGTTGAACAAAAGGGTTGAAATATGGTTTGGTGAACACTTTAAACATTTTATTTTTAGTTCCTGTCAGGTTGCAGTATAGAATAGCCCATGATCTCAATGTCCATGCATGTGATACTGATTATTCGTGGTCATTGGCTGTGCTTGGCTTTTTTAAAATTTTCATTTAATTATTTATAACATACTAGAATTATTACTGTATATATTCTCGTTTAATAAATAATTGGTTTGGAAACTTGCTGTAAATGTCATTAACAATACCATTTATTAGGAGGAATCTGGCATTTGATATTAAACTGGTAGATCAGAGCCTAGAAAAGATGGGATAGCTATCATTATCATTTTACCATATATAATATGGGATTGTGGAGGTGCAAAAAATTAAATGAAGAATGGTGACATCAAGTGGCGGTCGTGTGGCAGCCTGTTGTATCAGAGTTGCAGAAGGACACTGCCCAAGATCTCCTGTAAATCAAATGATCACATTCAATTGCATCCCAGCACGACTGCAGATTCGCCTGAGAAAATAAAATCACTTTTATTAGAGACCAGTTAGTGTGTCCCTGATACTATTAATATATATCATAATTTCAGTTTTGGATAAGGAAAAAAAAAAATTGAAGGCAACTATCTTTACTTGCAGTTCTATTCCCACGTTTCTCTCCCGCCAAAGTAAACGGCTTAAAGGAAATCCTGGCAACTCGCAGCTGGACTCATTAATGTGTGAACCGAATGAAAATGAATCACTGGGTACCATGTATCTTATTATGAAATTCAACTGTGGCTAATTGGCAAAAATTATACAGCATACAATAATTGCACAAGGTTATTATACTTTCTGGTACTTAGTACCATTTAATAATCATAAATATCAACACCATAATGATATCTGCTAAAAAAAAAAAAAAAAAAAATCATTTTTTTCTCTTTATTTTAGCAATTGCTTTTTCCAAAGGTCATTTACATGTAAAGAAAAAAAAAAATAAATACTACTGTCGCTGCTTTCAAATTTCATCAGTAACAGAATAATTAGGCGGCACAAAACATAATAATTGCTTCTTGGTAATTGAAATAAATTACAGATGCGTGCCACTGGGCCTGTAGGTTTTTAATGACCTGTTGTAATTAATGTATCCATTTGTGAAATTTATAATAGAGCTCAGGCAACTTTGAACTAACCCTACATATGGAATCTAATATATGTTCTAGGCACGTTGAAGGTTTCCTTTTTACTGCATTAACTGATTGCAAAACCAAACTCCTGTTTAAAGTACACCTGCTGTAACCTATTATTTCGTAATGATTCCATGATTGGTGCCTTCATTTACTGCGCGCTAATGTTCCAAAGTTATGAACAATGGAATTATTCTGTTTGCAAGATTTACTGTGAGTGTGATTACCCAGCGCATCAACTGGAAAGTCTTATTCACTATGACTGGAGATACCAGGGCGGAGGGGTTATAAAACCTGCCTCCTCCACTGCAGCTCAAAACACTTGATACCACGTCCTCATTGCATTTAAAAGTAGAAAAAGGAAGTTTTTTTTGTAAGTTCTGAACTGTATGGTTAAAAGTTAAATGCCACAGTTTAAATTGTCTGCTTGACTTTTGTTTTTGTTTGTGTTGAGTCGTTCATTACCACTGTATCTCTCAAGCGGTAAGTTAGAATTGAGTATAAAGGAGGTCCCCGAGTGGCACATCCTGATGCCGTGGGGAGCGCAAGATGAGTCACACAGCTTGGACAGCGCCGGTTTGTGTCCAGACTGTGCAAAGAGGCCGAACTTTGGTGGGGACCCCGGAGGGGGTGTCGCATTAGTTCTGACGCTCTCAGTGGTGGGGATGGGAAACCGGCAGGGACTTATTCTCCTTATCACGCAACAGCGAACCCTACTGGCCAGACACTGAGCATATTGAGAGTGGATAAGAAGCCGGGCTGATCTCTGTCTTCCGGGATCGGTAGCCTGCCCACCTCTCCTCTCGATTGCTCGGCATAAAAGTGACTCTGGCTTTAGGCTTGTGAGATCGGAGGACGCTCATAAGCCATCAGAACGTCCGTGCTGTGTGGGGACCTGCTGCAGTAAGGAGAAAAAACATAATTGGTCATTTCAAATTGGGGGGATAAATAAAAGTAATAATTGGTCACTCAGTTTAAACAAAAATAAATAAAAAATTAAGTAAAGTGTAAAATGTATTTAAATGCAAATAAGACAGCTAAGCCTTTTAAACATATCTTCTGGGTGAGTTCTGTTAGATGCTGCTTGGGGTACCTGGCTGTCAATGATCTAGCTGGAATGACCAGTGCGTTAGACATTAATGCTTATTCATTTGATAATGGGTTATACAATCTAATACAGCTTACATGTTAATAATGCCTTTCATGACAAGGTCTTCACAAAGCTCTGTACATCCAAAGGGGGAAATCAGACATTCTTTATTAAAAAGGTATGTTTCAGCCTACTTCTCAATCACCCATGAATTAGCCAGACAAGTAGATTCAGGGAAAGAATTCCACAGTCTGGGAGCAAGTTACCAAAAAGCCTTGACACACATTTGATTAATTGCTCGCTGTACTGCAGCTGACTAAAAGTTATATCAAGCATGGGATTTCTTTACATTGTAATTGCTTTGACAGTATACAGAAGTAATTCTTGAAGCTTATACAGTAGAGATGCATAGTGTACATGTAAAGTAGTTGAGGTACTAAGACCCTTTATTGCATTGAATGAACAAGGGTTGCGCTCATGTTAAACATGGTGTCCAGCAGTTCTCTGTGTAAAACTTTTTTTTATGTGGTTATTAAATTCACTCCTTGTTTTTTTTTAATTTTAGCTTAGAATTTGAGTAGTTTTATAGTGTTTCTTATTCTGTCTGATAAGGGCCAGCACACGTAGACCCTTCAACATGTATCACAGGTATACAGGTGCACAGGTAGCCACCTGATCCTTCCTCTATAAGTCTAGTTAACGGAAGGACAGGGCAGTTTTGCTATGAGTTGTAAATTTCCCCATAATAAGTTTACCACAGTAAAAGCAAACTAATAAAGCATAGTGAAAGCAGGGTAAGCGTCATAAAGTCCAGCAAGGTATGGTAAATTATATTAATAAACTATGGTAAATGCATAGTATAACCATAGGGAAAGCATGATAACACTGCAAAAATGCAGTGCAAAAATACTGGGTGAACTTTTACTGTGACTAAAATTCATTATTATTATTATAATTATTGTGTTTGGTTTTTTTTTTTTTTTTTTGCAGGTTGATTTCATTTCAAGAATTCCTTGCATTTGAATCGGTATTATGTGCACCAGATGCATTGTTTATGGTAGCATTCCAACTGTTTGATAAAACTGGAAAAGGAGAAACCACTTTTGGTAAGTGTACTTCCTTTTCTTATAAATCTGAGTGTACTGTATTTGCCTTACGTCACATTGCTCCATCCTGCATTAATATATAAAAACGTGGGCTGTGTTTGACAAAAATACAGAAATAGTATTACTAAATGGATATAGGTTCTGATTATGGGGTGTAGGGCCTTCACTTGCAGGCAGCATTAATTCAGAACAGTGTTTTAGTAGTTCTGGAGGGGGAGATGACTAGCAACCACACTTCTGTCTAGTCAGTCTTCTGCAGAGTAACATGCAATGAATTTACCTGCAGTAAATGCTGCCAGAGTCTTTTCAATTTATATTTATTTTTTGTTCAGTCCCTTTTCAGTCAATTCGTTGAAAGGTAATAAGTTTATGGTACTAAGGGGAACCGGAATTGAAGAGAAAATGTTATATCTTGTTGGTGCCACACCATCATAGTTCAAATGACTCTGTTTTTTTTTTAAAGCCGTTTCGGCAAAATTTAAATTTAATGTTACAGATGTTTACATGTTTAAAAAACTTAGTGACTGAACATTTAATTATAATAATTTATATATATATATATATATATATATATATATATATATATATATATATATATATATATATATAATATATAATTTATAATGACACACACACACGCAGATACATTTAAATCACGTTTGTTACTGTTAATTTTGTTTGGGCTGCATACAAAACATGTATTTTATACACACACACATACAGTTAAGTTTACATACCCCAATGGAATTTTATCAGTTCTAGAAATTTCTCAAACAATTTTAGGAAAACCATTTTTGTTGGAAAAGTTTTGCTTTTGTGGATGAGTTTAAAAAAAAAAAAAAAAAAAAAAAAAGTTACAAGATGTTGAAATATTGTCTATCATTATTTTGGATGTTCCCTGTGTACAGTCACACTGTGTTGCTGAGGAAAATTAGAATTGAAACTGTTTGACACAACTTTGATGTTTAACAACAAAAGCACACATGATTCATAATTTACTATATGGCATAAGGTTCCATTATAATAACGTTTGTGGTTCCAGTAAAGGGCTACTAACAGCACCCTGGCTGGTCCTGCCTGATCTTTTTCAGGCACAGCGGGAGCATGGCGAGTGGTGGAAAGACATACATCAGCTGCCTCTGCCACTGGTGTACCAAGGCATATATTGCCAGTGGGTCCCTGGCTCCTGTTATTGAGAACCAGAAGGGACAATGGGTTGATTCCTGAGAGGTAAAGAGGTCTGTCTTTTCTTCCAAACCGTTGCGGCTCATCACCTCTGGCTGAAGCCTCCACTCTGAGGCACTGGGACTCCCCTTGAGAGGAGGTCTGCCACCCAGTTTATCACCCCGGGCAGATGTACCGCTCACGGTGAGAGTAGGTGATCGTGCACCCAGAGCAAAAGCTTGCAGGCCACCCGATGGAGACTGGGGGACCTGAGGCTGTGATCGTGGTTTATTTAAGCCACCATGGTAGTGTTGTCCATCTAGACAAGCACGTATCTCACTTGAAGCTAAAAAAAAAAAAAAAAAAACTGCAAGGCTAGAAACACTGCCTGCAGCTCCAAAATATTTATATGGAGACCCTACCATGAGGGGTTCCATACCCCTTGCACTCTCCTGCCATACCACACAGCACTCCAGCTAAGGCTGGATGCGTCTGTGGTGATGATCTCCCTTCTGGTGACACTGCCCAGCACTAAGCCTAAGTACAGGTGAGCATACTGTGTCCACCAGGATAGCGCCTCCAGATAGTGCTGAGTCAGTCAGCAGGTGGCCTTGGTTCAGTGCGGGTTGAAAAAGACTGCTGTTAACCAGGCTTGGAGAGGGCGCATATGCAAGGCCATAGTACCTGCAAGTCGCTACCCAAGGGACAGTTCCCTGTGCCTTTTTGAAGTGCATGGAGGCTATTCTGACCCTACTGAGACTCAGAGATATCAGAGTACTCAATTATCTGGACGACTGGCTCATTTGTGCTCGGTCTCCAGTGCAAGCAAAGCCCCACCACGGAACTCGTCACCGACATCTTCATTGGTTGAGCCTGTCTGTAAATCGTGCAGAGAGCCAGCTCACACCCTCGTAGATAGCCTCTTATTTGGGAGTGCGCCTGGACTCCAAGTCCATGCTGTCCACTCTGTGGGATAACAGAGTGCAGGGAATAGCCGCTTGTCTGAAGCTTTTTCAGCTAAACAGAAAGGTCACAGTAGTGACTTTACAGAGGCTTCTGAGCTTCATGGCAGCAGCTTCCCAGACCCTTCCTTTGGGCCCTCCCTGTGCCCTGGTCTTATGGGGATATGAAAATAAGCATTTTTCAAGTCCACCGTGGTGAACCAGTCTTTTGTAGCAGGGCTGTAACCTCCTGAGAACAGTAAGGCGTCTCTCTGGTCTGTGATTAATGTTGTAATCACGCCCCTAACGGGAGGTGGACCGTGTTTGAATTGTAGGGAATAGCCCGTCTGTACAGTATTGAGTACCCAGGTGTCTGGTGCATTGATGTCAGTACCCCATATGACTCCCTGAAAAGAGGTCCTGGGCCTGTGGTGGCAAATTGCTTTGCTTGTGGCTTAGCCTGAGGCTTTTGCCTTTGCGCTTGGCACAGAACTTATTGAAGTTTCCCCTTTGTGCAGCCGTGGGTTGGTTGTGAAACCCCCTCTGCTGAGGCTGCTGGAATCTTGGCCGTGAGTTTGCTGCTGGTCTGCATTGTGGAGTAGGCCTCTTAGGAAGCAGGCGCACCAGCTCTTTCGTAGACTCCCGTGCTTGATGAGAGCGTTGCAGTATATCATCCACTGAGAACCCGGAGCAATGGGAGCATCCAGCAATGGTGCTTTTTCCTCGTCAGCCACTCATGCTTGAGACAGCCAGAGCTGTCTTCTTGCAGCTACTAAAGCAGCAAGGTTCCTGCCCACTGCCTGCCCGTTCAACTTCTAGATATGGAGGTTCTTATTAACCAACCGCAGCTCCTCGAGCTGTTGTGGTGTGGGTCTGTGGTTGTGGTACAGATTTTAACAAGTAGTTCTGGTAGGCTACCAATATGCTGTTGTAATTACCCAGCTGTGTGGCGAATGCACTGGCTGAGTAAGCCCTCTTGAGAATACTCTTTGAAATCCTGCACTGTTTATTCGTACAGGTAGCGTCCTTATTTAGGAGCACCGGTTTTGGTGCTTTGCACCAGTGAGGCAATAGCTTCTCCGCATTATGCAAGCTGTACAGCATTACCGTGGAACATGAAACGGCAGGAGTTGTAGCCAGCTGACCCCAGGATGAATGGACCTCAAAAAGAAAGTACGGGGCACTGGGGGAGACAACTGAGAGGATCATCAAAGATTGAGTGTATCCGCATCTCATGTACAGGCCATGAAACCTATAAGGCATCAGTGACCCTCTTGATCAGCGGCATTAGCTTTGCTGAGAAGGAAAGCTGCGCTACTGGTATTGCGCTCTCCAAGTCTCTCCTCAGAGGGGAAATCTTGATCGCCCATCTCCTCATAGGCGACGAAAGATGGCAGATCTTTTTGCTGCCATTCCACATGTGCTACTCCCTCACAGAGGCACAGAGGGAGTAGGTGGAGCAATATGCTCACGCAGTAGCTCCGCTAAAGGTGCTCTGCTGAGAGACCACTTCCCAGAGCTTATCCAGCTGCTCAGAACTGGATGATCTGTGATACCAATGGCTCTTTCTCCTCCTCTTCTTTGGAGGGGAAGCAGAGCTAGAGGAAGACTGCGAAGGCGGTCTCTTGTGTGAATCTCTCCTGCCATCAGGGGAGGACACAACCCTCTCTTTTTGAGATGAAGATGGAGGGGAGCCTTGTGCAGGCGGGATAGACCAAGCTCACTCCACAAAGCTGCGAGACACTCGCTAGAGTTAGTTAATAAGTGCCTCAGTTTTTTCATGCTCTGGACCCAAACATGCAGCACATCTGCCGTGCTTGTCCACCATGGGGAGACTAATCTTGCACACATCGTAAGAATGAAAACCCCACAGTGTAACAGCAGTGTTGTACAATTTTGAACAACTGCTCCGCTTCAACTACTACAATAGTACTAGCTGTAACAAGTACAGTATACTCATAACCAAAAATTTGCTGTGACAGACAGCACAAGCAGCAGTACCGCTTATGAGACAGGCAATAGCACTGTAATAGTTGAACAAGTGGTGAGTCATCCTGACCAAGGCCACTGGTACTGGGCCAGGGATGGTACTGTTTTAACATTGGTTCCTCTTTTAGAACCCAAGAGGGTGACTTGAACCTGGGTGAACTGCTAGTCTTAAGTACCTGCATGGTGCCAGAGCACTAGTACACTACTGTAACAGTACAGTAAACAGGGTGTAGTATAATCTGTACTGTACACATGGTGCGGTGCACACAGCACGGTGTCAACAGTGCAATGTCCCTCGTACTGTAGACACTGTATGGTATGCATGGTGCTGTACGCATGGTACGGTACACTTGTTCACTGTGCGGTATGCATACCGGGTTGGGAACGGGGTACTTCTGTGACCTGCAGTTACTGAAGAAGCATATAGGGAGGCCCACCTATATAGCTTCTGGCTAGGCAATGCAGCCCTAAAACTGGAGGAAGCCTGTTAGCCCTGACAGCCTTCACAATGGCACTGCAACCAGAGCGGCAAAGAAACACTGCAGGAAGGACTGCGATCTATCATGCCTGAAGCAGAGGTGAGCCTAGCAACTACTAGTGAATCTTAAAAGGTAACGTTGATCGTTGTACAGAGTACCGGCAGGAACGCGAGCAGGTCTCGGACCTTCAGTTACCACGGGAGTGATTTATAGGGATGCCCGCCTATAGTGCTCTTGGCTAAAATCTGAGGAAAGCCTACTGTAAGGCCCTGACAGTCTTCACAATAATTCTGCAGGCAGAACTAATGTGGCAATGAGAGATTGTGGGAGAAGCTGCAAGCAGCTTAGGCTGAAGCGTGTATCTCAGTCAAACGCAGGACTGCTGAGCCCAGCAGCTATGTTCGTATTTCTGTGAAAAAAAACTAAAGAAATCCACACCAGAAACAATTTTCTCACACAAAACAGTAACCGTAAATTCGATTACCGTTAATTTAATGTAATTATTGTAACAAACGTCTTTTTTGTTTAAACTTCATATGAAGCTAGCAGCCTGAGAGAGAAAACAAACCGACTTAAAGTTGTTCTGTCGCGGGGAAGGGGTGACAGAGCCATCGGCTTCGTGCCGGGCACAAGGCTGCTGTGGGCCTAATGAAAACCACGGCTGAGTGCACAATACGTGTAACTAGTAATTACTATAAGCACCTAACAATAAATCTTATTAATAAGTGTAATTACACAAGCGAATTAGGCAATGGTTACATTTCATACTTGAAAAAGTTACTCAAATAAGAAATAAATCCAGAGGATCTGTTCACAGGTCAGGACCACAATACTGTCTAATTCAACAAATATTTTTTTCTGATTTAACACTATACCCATCCTATCTTGCATGTGTTTCACACAGCACACTGTTATGTAATGTGACCTTGTCTGATATTCCAATCTAACAAAGAAATACATTAACACATTGTCATGTGCGAAACACAGTACAACCCTTTAGAATCAGAAATATTGAATTTCAGTGCTGCGTTTTTATTTTGTTCATGTTATTTTATTAAGTAATATTTTTGATTTAACGGGTTGATTTGTCCCTAATGGTTTTGAAAGTTTAATTGGTTCAGTAATTCTGAGCTTGTACTGACAGTCCTTGTCACGTTTTTGTTTTTTAAATGGATTTGTTACTGAAATTGGAAGATGCAAATACTACTCTTCACTTGGCAGTATAGCCACTGAAGACAGATGGTCTGAATTAAGACGGTAGAGATGTTTCATATTTAATTTCTCAAGTACAGTGCATTTCCTAACATATGTTTATAACCTGTTTCATTTGCTTGGACTGGACATGGCAAGCATCTTGGTATTAAATAATGTTCAGGATTATATTCTTTAATAATTCTTTCAGTTTGGAAATAGTTACTAAAATCACAGCTTGAAAGTGCAAGTTTGTTTGTACTTAAGCCAAAAAGAACAGGATAAAAAATAACAAAGCACTGCTTCTTAGTCCTGAGTGTTGACAGGCACATAAAGGCTGATTATATAAATGCTCTTTGTGGCGTTATTGTACATTTACTGCTGCAGTTACAGGCAAGGCTGCTTGAGCTGTCTTGTTTCAGAGATATATGATCTGGGTGAAACTTTAAAACTTGTTTTCTGCTGGCTGTTATTAATGCTGTTTATTTTGGATACAATTAGAAACTTGTTAAAATATAACTACAGTAATCTCCCCTATTGTTGAGCGCTTTTCATAATATTGAATAAATGGGAAAAGTGCTCTGTTACAATTAATTGACATTTGTGGTCAGTCAGTGTATTTCACATTCCTATCTGACCTAAGTGAAGGAAAGGGAACCAATACTCTGCACAAAATGCACCATTAAAAGAAATTATATATTAAAAAAATTAATTGGTGATAAACATATATAAATAAAATTTCTGTATGTATGTGACGGTTCATGTGTAAAGTCGATAAATCTATAGATTAACCGGTATATGTGTAGATTTACCTGCTTGGCGGTCAGTGTATAAAGTAACTAAGGAGATGGTAGTAAATCTCTTTTACTTACATCCACGATCACTGTGTGGCAACAATTCACAATACAAAATTATGTTTTGCCAGCAAAATGACCTAGTATACTGTGTGATTCTCACTGAAATGCAAAACCTGAATAACTGAATTACACCAAGTCACGCTTAGTAGAGACAAGAGTTTTGCTGAAAAGAAGTCATGAAATGTTTGCCTTGCGGTAAATTGATTTAAAATAAAATCGGGTTTGCAGGGAAAAAATAATAATTAATATTAATTAATACTAATACTTATAATATTATATAATGATTATTGTATTATTATTTTTTCTGTTCCCCCTATAAAGCAAAAGATTTTGGGGATTTAATTGATTAAATACAACCATAAATCCTGTCTCTAATCATGTCTGTGTAGAGACAAAATATTAATATCTCTGTCTATATAAATATAGTAATTATTATAATAATAATAATAATAATAATATAATATATAATATATTATCATCGCAATATTACCATCTCCTTAGTGATTTTACATTGACTGCTGACCTGGTAAATCTACACATTTACCGGTTAATCTGACATCTAAATGCTAAAAACACATGAACTGTAACACACACACACACACATTGTGTGGTGTGTGTGTAGATATATATATATAGATATATATAGATATATATATATATATATATATATAATTAAATATATGCACGTGCACGTATGTGTAAAATTACTAAAACTGACATTTTACTTTCTTTGGTTGTTGCCATGCTTTACATTTTATACATTTTGACCTCAGGTTGATATGCTTGATGTAAAGAAAAAATGATCACAAAGATGATGCTGACAAACAAGACATTTTAGAAGAGGCAAATTAGCAGTTTCACTTTGATTGCTAAACGTTACCTTTCTTTGCAGCTAGAAAGTTAGGTTAGTAATTGCCACGTTCTCATGCATTGTGAAATAAGGTAGTAGTGTATGTGTTTATGTGCATTGTGAGTTGATTGATTTTTTAACTCTTTCTGACTGTTGCATTTCTTTCTTTTTAGAGGATGTCAAGCAAGTTTTTAGCCAGACCACAATTCATCAGCACATTCCGTTTAACTGGGACTCCGAGTTTATGCAGCTGCACTTTGGCAAAGAGAGAAAGAAGCTCCTCACGTATGCTGAGTTCACACAATTCCTCCTGGTAGGTTTGTGCGATTTTTTTAAATGTATTTATTTATTTATTTATTTATTTATTTACCCTAAAATTTCACATTCACGTTGAATGGTTTCAAGATGCAAAAAAAAAAAAAAAAAAAAAAAAAGGTACATTTTGTGAACTGAAATACTGAATTACAATGGCAAATAGCAATTGGTTCTTACTTTTCATTAGCACAACAGCGTTCAAGTCACTAATATCTTTGTTATGATTCTTTTTCCTTTTTTGACATTTTGTCCTGCTGTCACACTAGATTTACTTCCTGTGTGGTTATGAAGGCCCCATCTACAGTTAGGCGATATGATAGGAAATCGATGTGTATGTCTTCACTGGTACCTAATATATTGTGTAGCTTTAAACTTCCGCCTTCCTACTGTGTCCGAGTTTAACATAGTTGGCTGTTTTTCACAGAGGTTGTGTTTCTTTGGCAGCAATTGGCTTTTGTTAAATAATGTAATATTAGTTTCCAAGCGATTCTTTACAAAACGGGTAAAGGTTTATCGGTACCCCGGCACTATTCCTGTTGTATTATTGTGCATGAGCCATTTTCTAATAGAATGTCTAGACCTGAAAACGGAGGCAGCAGGAGATTTGGGGCATGCCAAGTTTGCGTCTACATTTTACTTTTTCTTTTTTTTTTTTTCTTTTTTTTTTTTTTTAAATGCTTTTTCTTATATTACACTTAACCTGGACCAGATGGGTTGTGAAAAGTACTTAAGGTACTGTTTAGTCACTACAGGGCTTGTATATTGCAAAACTCTATTGAAAGCAGGACCTACCCACAACCAAAGAACTTACCCAATAACCCTATTGTCTTTGCTGGTTTACCTTTAATATAACCATTAAATAACAACAACAAAAAAAAAAAGTCTTAGAAGTACTCTTGCTGTATGTAATGAGCAGATGTCTGTTTCTGAAGGGGAAATCTAGTTCAATGTTTCCTCTCTAAACAGTGGAGCAGTCGCCTTTAATTGAGACACCTACACTGCATGACTTTGACAGTATGACGGATGATCTATTAACTTTCTATTTAATGCACCAGATGTACATCCTTTTTCAGGACTAAAAAAAATGGTTTCAATTGAACAGTTTTGACTGTTGCAGTTCTGCAAGTATAACAATGTGTTTCGGATTGCACAAACTGTCTGTTTTATTGTTTGTTTGTTTTTGCTTTACAACATGTAGTAGAAAATGCCACAGTTCAGCTTCATGTACGTTTAGTAACAGTGACTTTTAAACTGTGCCATGTTTTGATTTTTACTCAAATGTGCATAATTTGTTTTATGGTATGTTTTTGATTTGGGGTTATAGAAAGTAACTAAAACAAGCTTATTAAAAGAGAGGAGATCTATGTGGAGAGAACTGAAGGTTCACTTTTAAATTGGAAGGTGTTTCTGACATCCCGTCCTCTCTAACACTGATTTGTGCTTTTCCCTTTTTCATTGAACATTTTGTTTTCATTGTCACACAACTTCAGGCTTTTTGTTACATGCTGCGCTGTAAACAATAAGCTAGAGTTCCTGTGTGAAGGGTATACTGATGCTATGTTTGTGTTTGCCAGAATAATCTTTCGCATTGTATAGCTCTGTTCTTGCTTAACATGTGAAGCGTTTTTCCCTGTCATTGGGCGTCAACATTCTGGAAGGTATACTGTTTAACTTTACTGACACATACTTCCTCTAAATATATTGGTTTGGAAACAATAAATCAAATGTCTTGATTATCTCTCAAATCTGTTGGGTTTTTACTTGAATTTTGAGTAAATGTATGACTGCGTATTCCCTGGATCTTTATTTATCGTAGTGGCTGACAGTTGTCCTGTCATATTTAGTAAATTGACTAACTGTGGTATTGTAACTCTGTCTTAAACCAGTTTGCACTGAACTTCACAAGTCGCTGCTGCTGCTGTGTCCTATATGGTGTGATTTATAGTAAGTTCACTTCTGTGAATTTACCCTCGGGTATCTTTAATTAAGGATTATGGCATTTGTAGCCCATGGTTGTTGGTACAAGAACAGAATGATTGCAGCTCCATCAACTGCTGACTGGGAAACACTGAACAGAGCATCTCAAAGGGGGTTTAACACCAGGATTAGTGTCACATTTAGCAGTTTATACACGACAATGAACCAGACATTTCCATCAACCCCACGAGTAGTAAAATAATGTAAACAGTTCAATTGTGTTACATTCATTCCAAATATCTTGTGCAGGGGCAGCAGTTTAATCAGTATACACCCCCCCCCCCCCCCCCCCCCCCCCCCGATTTTCGAAACTGTTCCTGAGCACACACACACACATATCTATCTATCTGTCTATCTATCTATCTATCTATAGATAGATAGTGTGTGTGTTCAGGAACAGTTTAGAAAATCCAGGGCACCTCGTCCTGGGATACAGGTAAATGGAAGTCTCCTCCAGTGAGAAATCCGATTGGAGAAATTAAGACAGCAACTCCCGTTTTTATAAGTCCAAAGCTCCAAGGAATGCTCAATAAAAGCAATAGTCTTTATTTGAACATATTAAAAACCACAGTTAACACAACAATGACTTTCACGTTTCAACCCATAGGTCTTCTTCGGAGCACAATAGAGATTCTGAACAAGGAAATAACATGAATAACAGTTATTATAAGTTTCATTCACTCACACATTACAAATCAGCACTAACATTTGTGGGGATAGCAATCAACACAAAACATTGTCAAAAACAACTGTCATACAATTCAATTATTCTTACAATTAGAGTTCAAGTACATGAAATTGCATTCCCCATTCTGTCCTAAATGACTAACATTTGGAATATAGATGTCCAGTGTGTCTTTCAAAAGAAAGCAATCAATTACTCTCACTGCAATCAAGTTATTCATTTAAAAAATGTACAACAATTATTAGAATCAGCATTTGTTAAATATTATTTTAATCTCCTCTATAATGCCGTAACAACATCTTTGCATTTGCAGGAAATGCAGCTTGAACATGCAAGGCAAGCTTTCATCCAGAGGGACAAAGCCAAAAAGGGAACCATTGCAGCTTTGGACTTCAGGGACATCATGGTCACGATCCGGCCCCACATGTTGACACCGTTTGTAGAGGAGTGCCTCGTAGCTGTGAGTGGAAGTTACAAAAACCCCTGCCTTATGCATTGCCTCCAGTGATCCAACCAATTCCAATCTGTGTCCACATCCTAGCTATTTTTAATATGTTTCTTTAAGCATGGAGTACTGTATTCCTATGTGTAATGTCTCACAGAAACACATTGATGGTTGTGCAATCCATCATTTTCTGTAAGTGCTTAACTGAGAGGTATGGGAGCTGTAGACCTGTCAGTACTCCCTACGTTTTTCTAAGGTGTGTTGAGATCGAGAAAAAAAAGCGCTTTTTTTTTTTTTTGGATGGATCGAAAACTCAAAATTCAAGCACTAAATATGCGTAAGTATCCTAAAGTCCTGCAGTATCTTACTTGGCCCCAGTAGCCCTAGCTAAAGGATTTGGGCTTTCGGTTAAGTGCTGTAAAAGGAAAGACCCTGTCAAGCAAAAATGTCTGGTAGAGATACCGCATGTATGCTGCTGTGTGGTTATTTTATTTTATTTTTTAAGGTGATAACCATGTGCAGTAAATTGTGGCAGAGCCTGATACACTCAGCACTCGCATATACGACACTCAGATACACATCAGTCGCGTTTTATTACCATCCTTGTGTTAAGAGACCAATCAATTCCTATTTTTATATATATATATAACACACGATTTCTGCTCCGTCATCAGTTTTCTGATACAAAGCCCATCTATTCACTGTTACAATTTATTTGAATATCCGTCACGGCTTCAGTTAAAAATATAGTACTATACCAGCAAAATGAAGTACAGTACATCTAAATGGAAGCCAGCTTATTTTAAAACCAGTCCTTTCAGCTTTGTATTTTTGACATTGTATCTTTTTTGTGTTCCCTGAAAAACTGACAAGAGTTGAAACAGGCCATAATCAGGTATGCGTCGCACTCTTTTAACTATCACTGAAGTTGAAATTTTATAAGGTCAGTGTGGCGGAGTGTCGTACCTCTGTGTATGTACACTGTTATTATTTATTATTATTTTATTATGATTTTATGTATATTCAACAGCGAAAGGCCAGTATCTGTATTATGTTATTGTTTCCGGTGGGTACTAAAAGCAGCCGCCATTATTTGTTGTTGTTTTAGTTTTTGAAATTACATCGTGGGAATGTGTGACTGATCAGCTACATAATATAATTAGCAGACCGTCATGCATCCATAGTAAACCAGTGCTGAATGTGACAGAGGGGTTAACAAGATAGTTAATAGCTAGCCAATCCCTCGGTTACCAATATAAAAGATCCTGCTTTGACAGCACAGTGATGTGTGTGTTGGAGAGGCGGAACGAGTCAGGTGGTAAAGGAAAGTAAAACCTGAAGTGAATAGAAAACAGTTACTAAAACGTGCTGGCTCTACACCAGCATGATACTTGCTTGGTTGTTTGTTTTGGCCCTCGTGCCTTTTGCTTTGTAAAAGTGTTTTGTTCTGTTTTAAAATCTTTTATTTTTATTTAATAAATGCACTGAGCGTCGTAGTGTCTTAGTGTTGCCCCACCATTCCTTGTTTTGGTTTGTGTTTTTTCTGGTCTGACGTCACCCCTGCAAAGCCGTCCTTGTCACAGTCGGATATGTGAGTGCTGAACGTAATACCGCAGCTATTTGAGTTAGCAGCATAATACAGTATCACACAAAGGGGGAATACTTAAGGTGATAGCTATATAAGTATTTTACTTTATCGCAGCTATTTGTTTAATAGAAGAAAAACAACACATTGATAAAAACATGTTTATCCTTCAGCAAAAGAGGTAAATGTCACGGCTCGAATTACTGAGGATCCCTTTAAGTATCTCCAAGTAGTTTTATTTCCAAATGGCCTTTTTAACGTGTTTTAAGCCGACAGGTATCGCTTAAAACAGAAAGAACACCATTAACCCTAAGTGGTGCATTTATTCAGCGCTTGTCATGTGCGTCCACTCCATTTTATTTTCACATTCACTGTTTATTTTACACGCACTGTTTAAAATTTCTTTTTCGGAGTAAAACAGGTTTAAAAGGCAGTGTGTGGCAAAAGGACATCAGTACTGCATTTCCAGACAAGCCCCATCCCTTGTTCGCTGTATTTTTCACATACATCTTTATAGACATGCATACTGATAAATCCTCCCCTGATCACACATTGTATCACCAAACTCCTCAATAGTGCGATCCAAGTCATTATTTTATTACTATAACATCTCAAAGCTCTGCAAATCTCAGTGATACTCTTTGAGCGCTGGATGTGGAGGCAGCTATCTCCTTTGTTTGTTTGTTTGGTGCATGGAGTTATCAGATACTCCCTTTTTTTTGGCTCCTGTCGGTCTCACTTGGCCATTTGAAAGGTTTTCTCTGCTTTTTCCGGAGAAAAAATGACTAGAAACCTGTGCTTTATATCTTTTTGATGATGTCGGACAGAATTTGATATCGGACTGGAAAGGGAAAATTCTAATGTCGGACGTGATCTGACTTAGGACCGCAAAGGGTTAAAAACGTGTTAATTTCCTGACTTGACTCTGCAGTGTTTCAGTACAAATCAATGATAAAGAGAAAGTGTCTCCTGGCAATCTGCACAATTTACATAGGCTAACGATTATGCTTATATTAAGGAAGATTAAATAATATTCCTTTCGGAAGTAAAGAAGTAACAGCCTGCCACAGGGCACCCCTGGGTCCTAAGTCCTGCTATGTATGGTATAGATGGTTATTGCAGTAACCACACACCGGTCACGTCTTTTGCAGACAGTGAAGTTTTGCTGACATAAGAGGGGGGTTTGCTTGTGTATTAGTTGACCCCCACCCCCCGCCTCAACTTCAGGATTGTGTTTTGGGGTTAAATTTCTTGACTTATACTCAAGCAAATACTGTAATCGAAAACTTAAAGGGTTTGCCTACGTGGTTTACTGTTTACCATACTTAATAACTACTTCAGAAGGAAAGACAGGATAGTTAACACATTGCATAACCTTTTAACAGTAATAGTTTAATAGTAGAAAGTGGTTGAATAAATACTAGTATCTGTTAATCACAGCACCCTAATGATCCAAGCAAAACTGCAATATAAAAAATATACAGAACAAATGCCATATCATATTAAATGGTAGGAAATTCAATATTTTGAAAAAAAAAAAAGTAGATTCTATGAAGTAACAATTTAATAATTAGAAATATTGAGATATTTAACATTTTCATACAGGAAGGGTCTGGTTTGCAGATTGGACACTGGAAGATAACATGGCGATAGAGCTAGAGATGGAAAGTGTAAATCAAAGATAGAAGATGCAGTTTCTTAGGCAGAAAGGGAACTAGATTTGCAGCAGTAATCGGCAATAAAATAGAATCTCATAATTTGATATTATTGAATTGCTGTTGTGATGAAATGAAATTACAAAACAATAAGATCATTTATTCATTAAAAAAAGAGGTTTTGAAAGTAAAATATTCCTTTTAATATCACCATGAGTCTGCATTCACTTTCAACGTGATGTTAGATTAAACACTGCCAAAGTGATCTTCGCCGTAGCTTTGACATTGGAACTTATGGACAATATTTCCATACTGTACCAGTGTAAGGACTTAAATCTGGTCACCTTATGAATGCTAGTCTTGTTTTAGGCTTGACAGAACCCACCCACCGTAATATTTCACATGACAAAATATATTTATTGTCTTTTTTTTCCCCTGGCTTTTTTAATTTGTTTCCACTGTGATTGTTCAGGCTGCAAAGTTAAATATTTGAGTTGCGTTGAGTATGCTCAAATGTAATGATTTTAAAGGTTTATTTTCTTGGTTGAAACAGCAACGAAAATCAGCTCTCCCAAAGGCCAAGGTTACAGCACCATCTAGTGACTGGGATAGCTGTCTCCTCTCCATCAGTTGGAGAGACTCTTACCCCAACCCCCACAGGCACGAGTGCATTCCACCATTTGATTTGTATTTTCCATTTGCCCAACCAAACTAAACATTTTCCCATCCAACAACCAATTAATCCAGTAATTCTTCCTGGGTTTTTGTTTTAAAGAAACAATAATTATCAGATTTAAATGATGAGCTCTATAGTGGGTCCAATTTTCTAAAATAAATAAAGGTAAATGCATGTTTTTACACTGCAGGACTGTAAATATCTGCATTGTAGCACTTGCAGCCTACTATTTTCAGATGTTCCTCTTTTCAATGTTTTCCTGTTTTAGATACAGTACCATTTTTAATTAAAATGTTTTTGAAGCTTTAGGTTCTCTTACGTTAACAATGGTTCTCGTTGCTGTAAATCTACATGTGTATTTAGTTTTCCGAGGCTTTGCTGGTTTAGAATTTTGTTTAGCCTTTGGGTAGTTTAAGAGAAATAGACAAGTGTCATGTATAGAGTGCTCCTTGATCCACTAGTTTACTGAAGATATCATAAAGCATAAAAGTAACCTGGAAACTTTTACATAAAACGTGTTTGCTCAGTTTTTAGCCTTAATATTTTACAGTGTTTATTTATTTATTTTTCACTTTAGGTTGCCGGGGGTACTACTTCTCATCAGGTCAGCTTTTCCTACTTTAATGGGTTTAACTCTCTGCTTAACAACATGGAGCTCATTAGGAAGATCTACAGTACTCTGGCCGGTACTAGAAAAGATGTTGAAGTCACTAAAGGTTAGGAGCAATTTTTTTTTTCTCCTCTTCTCCTGATTGTGCCTCCTGGATGTTTCCCAGGGTGTACAGGAACACATTCCCACATGCTTAGCTTAAAGCTCATGTCTGCATTCTCCGCTCTGTCTGTGACACATCCTTTTAACTACAGTGGATAGGTTTTCGCACCCACCCCACACGCCTTTGTTTCAATGAGTATTGGGTTAAAGTAAACCGAAGTAAGAAACCTGGGGATTTTAAAGGGCCCTAAACTTGCTAGGCCCTCTGCCAAATTGGCACTCTGTTAAAATAACCTTCTAGTATTCTGTAAACTTGTACTGGCAGTAGAGCAAGCCATGTTACGTTCTCAGAATGAGATGTTATCGCCCTTATCTGGCCATTTTTTACTGCAAGTTCCCACTGCAGCTAAAAGGCTTCATTAGTGCGTCCTACTGGGGCTGATGCATGCATAGTTCCACGTCCCTTTCTGTGTCCTCCATTCATTGACCCAAATCTGATTAGTACCTTATGTTTAGTGAGACAAACATTTCTAGCCACTCAGAGAAGTGCATCTCCATTGCTGCCTGGTTAAAACCTGCCTCGGAGGTTAGCAATGGCATTGAGAGGGGAGCAGCGATTTGAAACATTCTGTACATTTGGTTTATTTATTTATATCAATTGATGTAATTCCTCTATATTGGTTACTTGTGATGCTACCGTATCACCAGCTGTCTTATGCCCTTTGATATGAACCTAACTAGCAAGTAATTGGACAACCAACTTTGTAGCAGCCAGAAAAAAGTTGTATCCAGTTAATGGAAAATGTGTGTTATATGCTTTGGGGGTGGGAGAGGAAAGGGTTCTTTACTTGTACCATTTAGAGAGAAGAATCAAAAGTTACTATAAGCCATGATTGCGTTGCAGTTTTTTTTTATTTAAGTCCTGGTCTTGTTTTCTGTTGCAGAGGAGTTTATTCTAGCTGCACAGAAGTTTGGCCAGGTGACCCCAATGGAAGTGGACATCCTTTTTCAATTGGCAGATTTATCAGAGTCACGCGGGTAGGTACAAAGTGAGACCAACACACACTTTGCATCGTGCTGTACACGCAGTGTTACTCATCTGTTAGTCTCCCAAAGAGGGTGTATGTATTTCTTTTTTTATTCTAGCGACAGAATATTTACTTGTGCAAGGATGCTGACTTACCATGTAAGTCTATATTTATGGGGGGGGGGGGGATATTTTAAAAGTTAGGTTTAGCTTCTTGAGTTTGAAGATTTATAACCCTATAAGCTTGTGTATTTACACAAGGGGAATACAAACAAACTAACCAACATGGTCAGCCAATAAAAAGATAATTGTGTGATACTACCGTTTTTAAGTGTGGGTGTACTATACTGTCAGCCAACCTGTCTATGTTTTTTCTATCCAAAATAAACTAATTAAAACACCACTGGGTCATATGGTGCATGGTTTAAACCCTAGCATCTGTATAGTCTTTGTGGAAATTACTATCTGTGGGCACCAGATCTCTTTTCATTTCAAAGAATGCAATGTGATACTTTAATAGGATTTGACCTCCTCTTTCTTTTTTTTTTTTTTTTTCAAAAGGATGCAAAAGATAATTGTTCCCATCACCCTTACAGTTTCTGCTTGCAGTCCAGGAATACCTCAATGAAATTATGTGCTGAAAATGATGGGTTTACAGACAGTGAAACTAATGATGCACAAATGTTCAGTCCTTTGTACTCTGTCGTCCTTTTTTTTTTTTTTTGTCTTCAATTAAATGAAGTTTTGTTTTTACCCATCAAAGCAAATCTTTCTTCTTTACAGGCGTGTTGGATTAGCAGACATTGAAAGAATTGCGCCATTAGAGGAAGGAGCTCTCCCCTATAACTTGGCAGAGGCTCAGAGACAGGTAAAAAAAAAAAAAAAAAAAAAAAAAAAGTGTATGAGGTTTAATAGACTCATGTATGTTGCAGTTGAAAGGAGAAACGTTTTTCTTTATTATATGTACACCAGTAACTACAGGCATGCAGTGAATGGTATGTTGCAATGCTGGGCATTGGTTGCTTGTTTCTTCTTGGATCAATTGGATTAATTTAGTAGATATGATTGATTTATAGGAATGAATTTGATGGCAGTTCAAGGTTTTTTGTTTTAATGCCCTGTTGTACCGACACAGGTTAATGTCATCGTTGACAGTAGTAAAATCACAATAGCAGCTAGTCTTCAGTCTGAATAACGAGTTGAAGAAATCAAACAACTGGATACAGTCTGATTTTTACTTTCAGCAACATTATTTCAGCATCATCACAGTAACAACACGACATAGTCCACCGCTGGGATATTGAAGCCTGAAGGCTACCAAACCACAGATGGAATTCTGAGCAAAACCGCATTACTCATGGAATATTGAAGAAACCGTTTGTATCTATTAGCAACTAAAACTAGTGCTGAATAAAGTCATGAAAAAAAATAAAACAAACAGAAAAACTTCAAATGTTTAACCTATCCATTTTCTAATAGCAATAGAATCCCTCATAAGAGGGACTTACTGTCTGGTAAGGCCCTTCTCAGTCTGTTAAATGCCCTCTCCTTCGTTTGAGTCATTTTAATGGCACGAGGCGGGCCTTTCCAGATGGTAAAGCCCTCTTTTGGGTTCAGAGAACAGTCGGCTGATCCATGGCCTTGTCTGGCTTATTGGTTCCTTTGATGGCAAACACCCTCTGTCTGCCCCAAAGAAAGCAGTGCTCATCCTGAGCTTTCTTAAGTGCTCTGGTAGAAACTAGTTTTCTAACTTTTTGTTTTTCTTTAAAAAAAAAAAAAAAAAAAAAAGAAAGAAACACAATTGCAGACTATTTTTAAGCCTGAAAACATAAAGATCACAGAAAATAATTTTTGGGCTTCAAGATGGGTTTTAAAAAGATTGTTTACCACAGTCCTCAGTTGATTTTATTAAAATACAGAATATAGGAAATCTAAAACTTGTTATGGGCCATATTTTTTTTTTAGTAGCTATAATATTTAACTATAAACTGGAGTATTTTAAAATGTACAGACAGTAAAAAGTAGACATTGAAGGCTTTTTTTTTTTTATTCCAAAAACCACATTTTGTTCTTTTTGTCAGAAGAGGACTCAGACTTTTAAGGGTAAATGTTCTTTTTTGGGATGACTGTTTGTCCAGGACTTGAGCATTGAGCAGAGACGCCAGTCCAACCACAATGGGTTGGTTTAGGTTGCGGTTTGGCCTTTCAGTCCAGGCCTCCCTCGGAATCCCTGAGGGCAGTGTCTAGCTTTGTGAGTGAAGCGTGAGTAAAGCAATGACAATGCTTTGAATCCTAACAGGTGGTTCTGAATGGTTGCCACCTCTATTGAAGATAAAGGGGAAGACCACTTGCCCTTGGGGTGGGTTGACTGGTAGTCCTTGTTACAGGTAGTGGAGAGTATGAAGCAAAATGCTTGGGAATTTGCTACAACTGCTAAACCCTGTGCTTTTGTTGGAAAACTGTATTAAACAACTGTTGACATTATTTGCTGAACTACACATTGAAGACTTTTTTGGACTTTAATAATAAATAATAATAATAAATAATAATAATAATAATAATAATAATAGATTAGACTTGCTGCATCGATTTAGTTAGAAACAGCCTGATTTGTATATATGCCAACTGAAACAGCATACATTTGTATAGATGTGCATAGCAAAACTGTGTCCAGTATACCGATGCCCACATTATTTTTGTCAATAAATAAATAAATACAAACAAACAAAGTAGTAGCAAAATAAATCCAAACTTATTTAATTGCTTTACCCATTATGGCCCATTCTTTTGCCATCGTGCTAATACAGTCCTACGAGAATGTGTGTGCGTGTGTGTTTTTAAGTATTTAAAATTGAACAGAAAATGTACAAACATTAGAACCACTTAAGCTTCTTGTATTTTGGTATTTAGTAAACGGATTACATGCATGAGAATTTGGAATGTCTCCACTTTCTTGGCATGTTGTTTTAAGATGCATTTAAAGCTCCTGTGGATGATCAGAATCCAAGTGCTGTATATTCTTTGAAGCCAATAAATGACTGATTGTGGAGTTTCTTTCTTTCTTTCTTTTTTCTCTCTTGGCAGCAGTCTGCAGGTGATGTGTCTCGACCGATTCTGATCCAGGTAGCGGAGTCAGCCTACAGGTTCGGTCTTGGTTCAGTTGCTGGAGGTTAGTCAAGGATCAGTGTGCCTAGCCCCCCCCTTCCTAAACAACACTGTGAAAAACAAAGCCTTCCCTATCTCCTGGAGCTGATTCCCCTACCTAAACAGAAGTCGAGATTGTACCATGGGAAACTCTCTATGGATTCTTTTGTACCCGTCAATGATCAGAGGGTTAGCGATGATGCCTTTTGCCTTGTTTGGCTCCAGACTGGCTTCACAAAGACAGGTTAATAGTCAGGTATCGCTGCTGCAATACTCTTAATTAAAACCGCCGGCAACTTACCCCTTTGTAACTTCACAAAGTTGTCAGATGAAAAGGGCATAATTGATGAGTTTGAAAGATGAAGACTGCTTTGTATTGTTTTTTTTATCTTTTTTTTTTTTCTTTTTTTAGTGATTCTGCTAAAATGTATTACTATTACCACTGAATACCTCCCCCCCATTTTGTTTCTGTACTCCTGCAGCGGTCGGTGCTACTGCCGTTTATCCAATTGACCTGGTGAAAACTCGGATGCAGAACCAGCGCACTTCAGGGTCTTTTGTGGGAGAACTTATGTACAAGAATAGCTTTGATTGCTTCAAGAAAGTACTGCGGTACGAAGGCTGCTTCGGGCTCTACAGAGGTCAGTTCCTTAGCAAGCTGGAGGCAAGACCTGACAAGGTATTGAAAGGGGTCATGTTCTTGCTGACCTGATTCACTTTGATGTCACTGAGCATCTGAAGGTTTCTGCTTAGAGGAGGACAAGCTCTGAGAGAATGTAGAACAGATCAGATTTACATTCCGGAATAGACCACATACATTAAGGTGTTTGGAAGCAACAGCAGTGTTGTTGCATAGGCAATTTCAGCTGAACCCCACAACATTTACTGATACGCAATCCGTTGTTTTACACTGGTCTCCGTTTTTATTTTCATGCTAATTTGATTCATGTTAATGCGACAAAAAATGCCATTTGGAATTTAACAGTGCAAATTGGTAAGTCAGTATTGAATGACATGTAGGAGATGGAAAGAAATGAAAGCAGACTGCCCTTATAAATAAGGCCACCCAGAAAGGGAAACATTAATGTTGTAAAAATATCATTTAAATACAGGTTTCAGCATTGAACTACTTTACTTGGCACCTGCAGCCATACGTACGTTACTCACTGTGCGTACCATTGGTTTGCAAGGCTTCATAAGTGTGGGCTCACATATAACCTTGGGCGATCTGTTAAAGAGAAACAGACTTTTTAAGCTTATAGGATTGTACTGTTTATTTAGTGGTAGTAACGAGCAAACGAAAGCAGATAAGTTTGGTTGAAGCCTTGAAAAAGAGCGGGAATCTTTCTCTGATGGAAAATATCAGAGGGAAAAAAAAGTAAAAGAATCAAACTGTCTGTTTGTGGCACTAACGGTGGTGGAGTTTTAAGTGCTGAAAATACGTTGACAGCATTAAATTCTGCTGCTGTTCTCACAGTAAGTGCACATTTATACAAGTTTCATTTGAATTTTAATTGTCAGTGTCTTTATATTAAAATGAATAATTCAACACAATCGCCATGTTGTATTATTATTATTTATATTATTATTATTATTATTATTATTGTTGTTATGGATGTTTTATTTTAATGTTTTGTTTTGTCACAATGTGTAAGATTAAAAAAAAAAATATATATATGTTTATACACCATGCTTAGAGGATGAGTAATTATTACATTAGTTGCAGTGATTGTGAGAGCAATGATTAGAAATGGAACCAGCATAACAGATGTGTGAGCTAGTTTGCCCCCTAGTTTTAAGTCTGTGTTTCAGGTTTATTTGTAGGTTTTGTTGTTATCGTGGACTGTTTGGCTGCTGTCAGTGTAGTTACTGTTCTGTCTGAATGGCAGTGCACTGTGTTTGTTCATTTTTAAAAAGAGAAACGGTGATGCAGTTTTCTAATGTGGCAGTGTAGGTGCTGTGAAACTGTGAAAGGAAAGAACGAAAGTGCAGCACTCTGACAGAAACACTTGACAGCATGTTGACGCAGAGTCGTTATCGGCATGTGATGGGATGTTGGTGTGATTTCACTTTTGCATACCATGTGAAAGATTTCTGGATGTGCTCCTGTTCTTGTGCACCACACAAGTAAAACATGTAAATATGGACAAAGCATGCAACAGGAGAAGAGCAACAATGGCAGTCGATAATATGTTACTGGTATTACTTCCTTCGAATTTAAGAAACATATAACATAACGTAAAAATGCATTTACAAAGTGAGTCTCAGTTGTGCGTTTACAAAGATAGTCTCAACTATGCAAATTAAATGCTACAAACTTGTCTATTAGGCATATTGGTAAAGAACAGGTGATTAGAAAGTAAGTAAGAAAGAAAGTTGGTGCATTGATGTGGTAAACCTACTTTCTAATCACCTTGTACTTGACCTCTCCCAGATTATGGGTATGTCGTGGTTCAAGATCAGGCAGTAATGTTTTTGTTCATCTTTTCTCGGCAGTCAGTCACGTTCCCGTTTGTGTGCTCAGGAAATCGTCTTTTTTGTTGTCAATTTTTTAATAAATGCATCATTATACTGTAATTAAGACGGGTCATTTTTGAGAAGAAAAAATGGTTTAAAAGTGCGTCCTAAATTCGAAGGAATATGGTATGAATACACTACTTAAAGTTGTGTTTCTGCAGTGGTTTTCCCTTGGTGTGCATTGCTTTCTCTCTTGCTGTCCAGTCCCTCTGTTGAACTGTACAGTATGTTCCTATTAGTGTGGCCCATCCATGACAGGGGTACCATTGCACTGGTGTTATTCTGTATTCAAGTTTGACACATTTAAAATGTCCTTGCGGGGTGGATGCGCAACCAAGCTCCTATGAGCATTCTGAGGGATACACAGGCAAAGCTCACACAGAGGAACCAATCAATGAAATGTTTTTTAAAAGCTGAATTTATGAGGATGTTGTATTTGGAATTGATTGGTAAGGTAAGTGTACCAATTGTTTCAGACAACATATGTAAGCAGAAGTCATTTCACCTCAGTATCTAAATATTTTACTTTTTACACATTTTACAATAGATATGTTCTAATCCTGTTACTTTTAATGATCAATTTTGATTGAAAGCTTTTAATTGGCAGTTGGCATGTTCATTTGGAAAACCAAAAATTAAATGAATTTTTAATACCTGTTATTTCATGTAAAAAAAGAGTCTGAAAGAGCATATGGAACTGATTCTAAAGAAACAGTAGTTGTCATTATCCCAGGACTTTGTTTAAATAGCCTCATGAAGAAATAGACCCAGCTCTGCTTCAGGTGGGTTTCATATAGTATTATTTAGATTTATACACTTCTTACACAAGCGTATGTGTTGTATTTAAAATTATTGTCCATTTAAAAAGAATGCACAGCTTTGTGTCTGTTTTTGGGAACTCTGAAGCGTGATTTACACAGGACTAAAAACCAGGTGCCCTCAGAGCTGGTCAAAAGCAGAGGACGTCTAGCAACCTCCCTCAACACAAGTCAGTAAATTCTAAATGAAATGTGATGTTGTGGCCAGAGAAAGCGCTTTTGTGCATGATTTGTAAACAATGAACCGGGTTTAAATAACTAACTTCATTGTACCTTTTTTTCCAAAGGCTGGAATAACCATTTCGTCCTTTGAGTGATATGTATTTCCATACATATCTGCAAATGCACCATTTAAAAGCATTATGTTTTGTATTTACGCCCGTCCCCGAAGAGGTTATGCCCAATCCTTGTGTTTTACTGAACTGTAGACTCTCAGGACTGATCATACCAGTTGTAATATTACATTATGGTTTATTGCGAAGGCTGGTATTGCTTTGAGGCAAATTTCCCCAGAAATGCTGTATCAATTGTAACATCATGGTCGATTCGCACGGGAGTAAGACACAGGACACCTGAATTTGAAATTTTACAGGAGGTACTGATGTCCTGTAAAATAATTGGAGGACCTGAGAATTTTCTTGGATAAAAGGAAATGGGTGGTTCACATGAGACTACGTTTCACGATGTCGGTTAAAATTCAGAAACCACCTGTTTTATGTGATGAGTTTTAGTCTTGTGAGAATCTGGCTTTGTAGATGCAAACTTTTCAAGTTAACATGAATTATTAAATGAACAATCTCCATAACCAATTTAATTTAGTATGAAATTCATTTAAGCCAAAACGTTGTATCATTGTAAACCAGAAAAAACAAGAGAACCCAAATGGAATGCAATAACGGGGTTCTAGGAGTGCTGGCACTTTGTAGTAAAGCAAGGTTTTATACTGAAGAAGTTTAGGAGCTAGCAAATAGATTATTTTTTTTTTTTTTTAACAATGGCAATCGTGTCGTCTTTAATCTGCAAATTCCTGGGTGTTTGTGTTGTAATCTAGGCACTAGAAACTGCAGTCTGGTAACAAGAGAATGCTTTCCCTTTTATAATTTGATTAGAGTTATGATGTCTAAACATCCCACTTCAAATGCTTTCATTAGTTTCTATAATATAAGATTGGTTGAAAATGGTTCCAGTTTATAATAAGGCAAATCTTGTGCCCGCGAGTCGTGCTTTGTTGCTTCTCCTTTTATTTAATAATCTGTTTCTAAATTATAGGTCTTCTACCACAGCTCCTGGGTGTGGCACCAGAGAAAGCTATAAAACTTACAGTAAGTGCTTTATTTCACCACATACACTCAATTATATTCAGTACTTCTACACACTGTGTTTCTTGTGGAAGTTTGAGGCAATGTGTTTTATTATTAAAAAATAAAGCGTTCAGACATTTTAGCATTTTGATTTGAGTGTGTAATAAATAACTTGTAGTATTAGACAGTACATGACATCCTGATTATTTCAGACATGTTTGCAAGTGTCGCTGACAAACAACAAGTAGAATTACATGGTTAAACACATGTTTTATATTATATTCATGGTAAATTATATATCAACACATGATATGCATGTTATGTATTTGTATAAAATATAGATAGATATGAAAAGGCTCATAGTGGGGAAATTATGGCCCCCGAGGGAAGAACTATACTTATCAACAGAGAACTATAATGCCCGAACCTACAGCCGGAGGGCATTGTCCCCCCAGAGGTAATTGTAGTTTTGCCCGAGGGGCCTTTGGTTTCCCACTATGAGCCGAGGTCTGCAGTCCATATTTCTTTTATGAATTAGTCAAGAAAGTAAGTGAGGCAAGGTTTTGTGGTAAATATATTTTGTTAATAAATATAGCTGTTGCAGAACAAATAAATAACTTTCTTGCAGGAATCCGTTGAGTTTGAACTCGTAGTTATTTGCATCCTCCAGTTGGATTTGTTTGAATTTTAGGGAGTCAGAAAACACTGAAAGGAAAGTTTTTATGATGATTGTAGTGTTTGCAGCATCTTTGTTTTGTAATGTATATGTTGACACTCTGTAGTTGTATTATTTTGATCTGTATTTAAAATGTCTCAATTTTATATATAGGTACACAAAAATAATGGTGCTCGTTTCCTTTTAAGGTGAATGACTTTGTCAGAGGAAAAAGTGCTCAGAAAGATGGCTCTGTTCCACTCTTCGCAGAGATTTTGGCTGGTGGTTGCGTGAGTAGCATTTTTGTCTTGCACAATCAAATCCATTCATTTATATGCAATCAATTAAAAAAAAAAAAAAAAAAAAAAAAAAAAAAAAACCTTCAAAATTGAAAATGTTCATGGTTGTAGTCAAAGATTTAGTATAATTGTTTTAGCTCTTCATATGTCTACTTGATACTTATAGCTTTCCTTTAAACTACCATCCCTTTACCTTAACACTGTAATACCTTGAAGAATTCCATGCTGGTTTGATGTTCTTAACTTAAGCTGAGTACTGTCTGGTCTGTGAATTTACACACGCAAATGTTTGCTAAACAAGCGAGATATGTGTGCCCTATCATTGTAGGTTATGTGTAAGCAAACAGGGATATTCCTATAGAAACAAAAATGATGTGTGGTTTTTGTATTCATCCCTGGGCTTTGTAGTGGTACAGAAAAGGCAGCAGTAGAAGATTAGAGACCGTTGTATTCCATTTGAAAAGCAGACTTAGAAATCTGGTCTTTGTGTACCACACATGAGACAGCAAGATTTGACTGCTGTCTAACTGGACGTTGTGTTTGATCAGTGACCTTTCAAGGTCTGGCAGGTAAGACCCCCAGTCCAGTAACTTCAGGAGCATTCAGGAAAACAACACAGCCCTTTGATTAGTCGTCTTTTTGATGCCTTCAAAACTTGTCTGAAACCAGTAAACCATAAGAAAATATACATGCATGTACGGTTGGGGTTTTTATGTTATTTCAATATAATCATTATTTTTGTAACTACTGAAACTCAAAGCTAGTTCAGCGTGCACAGTAAATCCAAGATAGACTTCCAGTTAAATAATGAGCTGTTTTTTGCACATTAAAAGGCCTTTTTAGTGATTTGAATGGCTTTTTATATGATATATATATATATATATACACACACACACTTTTGTTTTCAGCTATCTTTAAGTTAGGTAAAACCTGATTTTGATAAAATCAGTCTTTTGATTTGTTTCTGTTTTAAATTTAAAAAAAAAAATACGTTGACCACCCTGCTAGTAGTAGGTTTTTAAGTTTGTCTGTAGTACTCCTCGCCGTACTGATTCTACAGTGTCGGTGGATATCTCAGAGGGGCTCCTATTATTTCCTGGGAAGTTTTGACTCGCTATTTTGCAAATTGACGTTCTATTAAAAAGGTCAAAATGTACTTTTAATTGCAGTTTGTTACAAATAAAACTAGTGGAGCGATATTGTTTTTGTGAGGCGGTTACAAGCATTCTAAAGGCATATGTTAGGGATTAAAAAAATGGATCTGAGATTTTCTTTGACCTGATTGGTCAATAGGAAGTCCTTAATCTCTGGTAATGGATCTTGAATGTTATCTTTCAAACTGTTTAAACACAGTTCCAAATCAATCTGCCATAAAATATGTAAATGCAGTATTCATATAGTTTACCTTTGTTCTGCTTGCTGACAGAAAATCTGTTTTAGTACATGCCCTCTGAATCTTTTCTGTCAATGTGAACTAAGTCTGCTTCCTCGCTGCCCTATATGTTCAGTCTATCTGTTTTAAATTTAGTATAGCAACAAAAGTAAAAAAAAAAAGAATAAAAATCTAGATTAGTGTTTTCTGCCAGAGGCAATACAGTAACCGCAATAGCAACTAGTCTCCAGTAACTTAAATACTGAAACTCCAACAAATGCACAAACCTGCACTCTAAAAAGAAAGATACCAGTACTTTTATTCTTTTTTGTTTTACAAGTACTTCACAAACCATGTTTGCTTTTGTGTATGAGGTACCTGACCTGAAGAACAGCTCCATGTAAGTAGACTATTTAGTTTTAGTATTGAGGTATTATTTAGGCTATTGGAAATGCCCATGAAGCGACATCGTCCACCTCTAGGATACCGAAGCCTGAAGGCTACCAGACCACAGATGGAATTCTGAGAAAACCGCATTACTCATGGAATATTGAGAAAATGTTTGTATTCATTAGCAACAAAAACTAGTGCTGCATAAAATCATGAAAAAAAACAAAACAAACAGAAAAACTTTAACAACTGTTTGGGTAATGGGGTCAAAGCTTCTCTATAAAATTACTGTAGAGAACGGCATTTTTAATCTTGCCAATTGTAAAATGCAGCATTCCCATATATATATAATATATATATATATAAAGTATATTTTCCTGCTGTTTCAGATGCAGTATTCAATACATTAACAGTAAAGTTCATTATGGGTTTTAATTTATTTATTTTTTTTTCACACAAAGGCCCTTTTTATATGCTGTTTATACCTGTAAAAGTGTAAGTGATTGAAGGGTAGATAATACGCTGGCACAAAGCTTTTGTTTATCTCTGCACGTATGTGTGACTGGGTTCAGTTACAGTACAAAGCACCCTGTATAACTGCCTTAAGCAGGTATCAGGTGAGCGGCCCCACTCCACAAGTCAGCCAAGCATTACTAGGTATTGACTTCTATCCCCCAAGGGAGCTCCCCTCACATTGTAATTACTGGGAATTATCACTCATGAGTAACTGCAGCACTTGTAACCAAAGCTGTTCTTAATTTAACAAACTGCTGTCTTTAAACTGTTTTATTACAAACACTGAATACTCAGCTTCTGTTGAAGTTTGAAATGACCAAAAGTGTTGGTTATTTTACTGGCATCATTTCAGACCTTTTTATAACTTATTATCTGTTATGTTATGTTTTAATTTTACTTCGTCCTCATGGTAACAGAAAAGATTGGTTCATTTACAAACAAATCGCTTTTAATTTATTTTCACTTAATTTTGTCAATCGGCAATAATAGGCATGAGAGAGGTCCTCAGATGAGCCCACACAGTCCCTAAAATGGATGGACTTTAAAACAGGAGTAAACAATATTAAAACCTGAGTTAAATAAATCTATGATTTTCCTTGCCTATATTTAACCACATTATTTATATATATATATATATATATAGTTCATAATAAATTAGAAATCCAATCTTTATAAATCATTTTAATTATAAGTTATAAATACCCAACAATGTATTATTCAGACCATAGAATTAGGGGTTTTAAAATGCACGAACTACATGTATTTGTGTAAGAGAGCAATGGAAACGGATTCCTATCTAATGGGGCTTTGCAGTTCTGTGCATGCAAAATCATATCTAGACAGTGACTAAAGGCAACAGAAACAGTGGAATAAAATAAAAAAAATCTGAGCCAAACTGTAAATACATATTCATCAATTCTTTACATTTATTTTTAAAATGCCAATCAAGCAACCTGTCTGGCTAAACCTCATAAGAAGTACTAACTATTCTGAATGGCAGTATGATAAAACTACTGTTTTGAAGCTTTGCAGAACATGATACAACCTGTAACTGCATTTTTTCCCTTGCATGCTAACTACAGATACACAGAGAATGTTCTGTCTGTCTACAAAGAACTATTTTCTTAACTCAGTTTGGGCCTTAAGTTCCCGTCTTAGTCCTTTTTGTCCTTTTTTTTTTTTTTTAAACACAATTTTCTTTTTTTTTTTAATTTTATTTTTATTTTGCAGATGAAGTGACATGTTAAATTGTGTCATTTTTAGGCTGGAGGCTCCCAGGTGGTTTTCACCAACCCACTGGAGATTGTGAAGATCCGACTGCAGGTGGCTGGAGAGATCACCACTGGTCCCCGTGTCAGTGCGCTGTCTGTCATACGGGATCTGGGATTCTTTGGGCTTTACAAGGTATTCTAAACCTTATAAAGACTGTTTGACAGTCATCAGCTTCATAGGGTTCTGCTAAGCATCAAATAAAAGGTCTCCTTGACTGAACGCTTGGCTATTATTTAGTGCAGATCAACCTTTAAATCCGCAGTAATGGTTGTGCTTTTAAATAAACTTGTGATCTCTCATCCACCAATCCAGATCCTCTGTTAGTGACCATCTAAAATACTTTGAATAATACTGGGTTATCAAGGATAAATGCATTTTTGAGATTCTGCAAACACACTCGATTTGGTTACGCTGTTGTTTACTCCAGACTGCTTGGGGGTAGCAGGGGAGAGACTTGGACTCTCATAGTGAAGACAGTAAAGCTCACAGCAAATAAATACACTGCAGGAGTAAATAGCATTTAGTAAGAATATTTATATTATTTTTTTTTTTCTATAATTATGTTTTAATGCTGATTAGGCCCAAGGTGCTGGAGTTCAGTGTATTCTGTGGAAAAGAAGGAATTAATGACACAAATTATCAACATGCAGCAAAAAGGTGTAAAAGGGACAGGTCTTCCGAATCCCCAGAAAATGAAATGTGCAGTTTGTGGAGGCCACCTAGTGTTTACCTTGTGCACCTGACTGCATTCTTGAGCCAGGCTGCTTTTGTCTTGGAGATCAAAAGGAGGAATGCTGGGATGTCATCTAACGCATATGATAATTCAGTTGATTGGAGCATTCTAAAATGTAAGGTAGCAGTGTGTGTGTGTTTTATGTTGTTCTGTGCAGAGAGAGGGGGGAAAAAATAAAAAAAATGCCAGATGAAATATATCAAATAACCTGGAGTTCAAAAATGAAAAGTTTTATGTTGACATTGCATTAAAAGCCTTTTTCTTTTCAATGTGTCTCGCCACACTCTGCTGCCCATTAAGTGGATAGGCATTAAGATACCTAAACAGAATTAGATACGCATAGTGATTTGTCCCCAGGAAAATCTCTGCCAGATTAGCTAATCCCTTTAGTACATTGCCATGAAAAGTTCTCCCACATGTTAGAAGATGATAATGCAGTAATGGAAACCTAGCCATCTTAACTTGATTTATCAGCTGCAGCATCTCATGGGGACAGCTTGCTCACACCATGTTATCCTACTTCCAGTATATACAGTTTATAATAGCTCTAGTTACATAACAATGTGTTAGCAGCATGCAAGAGCATACAGACCAGCATGTGTCCATTTACTGGCATTGGAGACCACAGACCCAAATAGAAGCTAATGAAGGATATGCCTCTACTGAATTGATTTGCTAATTTATTGGGTTTTTTTAGCAGCACTGGTCCTATTGTGTGGCACCCATGTAAATGCAATTTTAGCAGTGTTTGGGGCGGCCGTTTTAAGACTGAATTCAACTCGCTGAGTGTGGTAGATATTCTACATTCCTGAGGTCGGAAAGGCTGGAAGCAACGATAATGAACTCAACACATAAACATTTTAAGGGTATGGAATTGCTGGAGTAGTGAGTTATAAAAAAAAAGCACTGTAAATTTTAAATAAAAAACAGAAAATAGTTAGGAAGCCTATTTGAGCGTAAACATGAATTTATGTTGTGTCCTTACAAAGTTATGAGCACTAAACTGAGGACAGGAGATTTATAAAATCACTGAATTCCCCAATTAATTAATTTACATCTAATAGTTATACATACATCTAATGGTTATACAGTGTTACATACATGTGTGTTTTTTTTTTTTTTTTTTGTGTTACTTCTGTCATTTTAAAGTTTATTAACCAGGACAAATCAGATTTTAAATAATCAAAGAAATTCTAAATCAAATTATTGCACCCTAAATTGTCCTCGTTAGCTGGACCATATTTGTAGAATGGCATATAATTATTTAACTACCAGAATAAAATGAGATACTATAAAATGGTGTAGTTCTCTGTGAGTCAAAAACGTACTTCAGGTAACTCGAGGTGGTTCGCAAAGCATTTGAAGGATTGCCTGACATTGTCTGTGTAATTAAAGTAGAGAGGACTAGGTGTTTATTAAACCTATTACTGCTCCGACACCCAAAAAAGTTTTTTAAAAAAGTGCCACTAGCATAATGAAGTCTCCACAGCCAAGGTGCGTTTCTGCTCTGTAAGAATGTGGAATCTGGTACCTCCCTAGTCTGTCGTCTTTCCTCTGCACAGACAATGCACATTCACGGCAGGAGACAAAGTTTAGCTTGCGTCTCCCAGACCTACTGGCTCCTCATGCCCAACCCGAGACAGAGATGCCTTTGTGAGCGTAATTACCCTCCCTTTCTAGTTTGTTTAGGTTCTTATTTGCTGTTATTGCTGGAGTAAAATGCAAAAGAACCTGCCCTGACTCAACTATGTTGGACTCATCCTGCAACCTGAAGGTTGTGTTGGCATCATTGCCGAATCTCTTTGTTAAAGTGTGATAGAAGAATAAGGGATTTAGACCTATTATACTGATTGGAGGGTTGGGAGAAAAAAACAAAACAAAACTAAACTAAAAGGTCATAAAAAAACCAAATGATTTTAAAATACACCATCAACACCTCCCCCAGGACGATTATCGTTTAAGATTCCTCCCAAACTGACACTTGGCAAAAAATTAAGCCACACAAATCCTTCATATGTAAACAAAAAGCTATATAATGAACAATATTTAGTTTCATCATAATCCTTATGGCACTGATCCAGGTTACTAAAATAATTATGTTCCCTTCATCTTACTGTTTTAAGTCTAGTGGAGTCTGTTTAGGATAGATCTCATTTAAATACGAGTTAATCACTGTCAGTCTAGGCCATTTAGAGGTGGTTAGGTAGCTGTGCTGTGTGTGTGGGTGAGTGCATGTATGTATAGATATAGATGTAGATATCTATCACATACACACACGTGCAACAGATACCTGTTGTATCGCCTTCTCCAAACCACTCTCATGACTAATTGTGAAGACAGCTTGTTGAAAACTTCCAAATTGAATTAATACCTCTTTTAAAAAAAAAAACAACAAAAAAAAACAGGGCAGCTCAACTGCCTGAACAAAATCCAACTCCAGGAAAAAAGGCCTGCTATGCAAAGAATTGATTAAATCGCCATACAACTTAAAATGTGATCCTGGTCAAATCTGCTGTAACTTGGGCTACACCTAAAAAGATGAAGAAAAAAAAATCTTATCCCCACACCATTTTAAATTGGATGCAGGCCCTGTTCTATAAATGTAGCAGAACTGAACAAAAGAAAACTTAAAATAAGAGTTCTTACATGAAGTTGGTTTTATTAGCTTTAACCATAATGGCTGGTTGCTCAAACCCTGATTTTAACACTGATCTCAGAATACATATCTTTACCTGAGCAAGGTAATCAAGAAATCAGTGAAACTGGCCGCATTAGTTCAAATAAATGATTTTGCACTGTATAAAAACATTACATTTTGTCTTAAATATTATGTTCTTTTATACTAGCTGCATTGTCGGTTTTATTAAACATCTCAGGTCGACAGAGGGGAGATTAAATAGCAGTGATGCATGTCTACGTTGGACAGCTTTGCCTTTAGTTTAGCACCCATCTTTTCTTCCAGGCCCTTGGGACAGGCTTGTTGTTCAATGCATTTCTCTTCTGTGTGCTCCTAATTTTAATATATGTCTTCTTTCCTATTCAGGGTGCAAAGGCCTGCTTTTTGCGTGATGTCCCTTTCTCTGCCATTTACTTCCCTTGTTACGCTCACATTAAAGCAGCTTTTGCTGATGAGGATGGACGAGTAGGCCCTGGGAGTCTGCTCCTGGCGGGATCCTTGGCTGGTAAGCCCCCACATGCTCCTTAGTAGCTGTGACCACTGTCTCCACTGTGGCTGCCTAAGCCTCTCTGCCAGTGTTTTATATATGACCTGGCAGCAAGTGCGGAATACCAAAAGGAGCCTGCAAAACGTAATTTATTAAACTGAAACCTATAGGAATGTTGCACGTATCCATAATAGAATTGTTCTTTGATTTAAATATTTTTTTTCTAATTGAGGATTCTACTTTTTTTTTTTTTTTTTTTATAGTTTAAAAATGGGAATTCAGTGTAGATGAGCCCTTTTTTATTTGAATGTTTTTTTTACTATTTCATGGACTAACACGTACATTAAAAAATTGCTGTTCGAAAGAGACACCAGTGACTGCTGCCAAACCACAGTGGCTTGGCCCTAAAGTACAACCAAATGAATAAGTTTTAAAAATCTGCCCATTTTCAAGGAGATTTTTGCGTCTTTCATCTCACCATCTTGGTTTGGACGAAGCACAAGTTGAAAAAGTAATGAAAGTGGTGGAAGGCATTCTTTGAGAAGATTTTTTAAAGTCTGAGCGTCATGGTTTGGGCTGATAGTGAAGTGGAAATTATTACAGTATTGGTAACGGAGGACTTGCTCTGTTTATTTATTGATTGACTGTGTACAGTTAAAATCATCATTGCAAAACTATTTTGTGAGGATGTTGACCATTAGTGAGCATTTTCTTTGCAGTAAATCCTGATGGTTGTTGGTATTGCTGGGTGCAGACTCTTAAATCAAGGCTTACATTCACAGAAGCCTTCAAACCTTTCGGAATGTGACAGCTAGTCTTTTTCTGGCTATAAATGTCGTATTTGGAAATTGTTTAGAACCTCCTGCCAATGCTTGAAGTCCAGTCAACATTAGAAAACAGACATGTCCTACTTAGTTCTAAGATTTCTATATGCTGGAGTTTTAAGCAAACATGCTTTTATTGTGTTTGGCCCTTTTTATTGTTTTCGAGGACCCCCTTCTAAATGAGGCCTCTGCCTCAATGGGTAAATCTGGTTAAGTAAACAAACAAATAATTTGGATAAAGGAACTGATGAAGATTTATTCCAAAGTTGATCCATTTGTTTACATAATAACTACAGTAACAAATGAAACAAGTATCTAGTAATAGGGTTTGTGTGTGTGTGTGTGTGTGTATATATGTATGTATGTATGTATATATATTATATATATATATATATATATATATATATATATATATATATATATATATATATATATATATATATATATATATATATATTTCACAATTTGTAATGTGTGTGTATAATATATATATATATATATATATATATATATATATATATCTATATCTATATATAATTTGACTAGAGAGAGAGGAATTTTTAATTGACTACGGCCATTGTTTTTTTATTCTCATATGGATGAATTAGTTTTTACAGTAACAATAAATGCACTTTTAACCAGTTAATAAAGTGAGTGGCCCTCTTTAAGTAGTTCCCTGGCTCGCGGTGGTATGGTAACGCTCTGTAATTGTGGTGTTCTGTTGCTATAAACATTTTTTTTTTTGTAAATGAAGAGCAGTAAAACAATGACCCTTTTGCTCCTCAGGTATGCCTGCAGCCTCCTTGGTTACACCAGCTGATGTTATCAAGACCAGGTTACAAGTGGCCGCTCGTGCTGGACAGACCTCTTACACTGGAGTGATTGACTGCTTCCGGAAGATTCTTCGAGAAGAAGGCCCGAGGGCTTTTTGGAAAGGAGCAGGAGGTATGAAAGTTAATGTGGATCGTGCAGAAATGCACATACATGATAAACAGTTCAGAAGTCAAAACCTAAGGTCTGCCCCAGCCCTTTCAAACAGTATTTTAAACCCTGCGCCTCATGGATTCTTGTTTTGTTTGCTCTTGAAGCCCGTGTGTGCCGCTCCTCGCCCCAGTTCGGTGTCACGCTGCTGACCTACGAATTACTTCAGAGATGGTTCTATGTTGATTTTGGGGGAAAGTAAGTGATGAATTAAAAGGTTTTGTTTAAAATAACTGACTTGCAGATTGTATAGTAGAAGCAGTATTTTCCACATTTATATTTGTTACACCATTTCACATGGTTATGATTTTTTATTTATTTATTTATTTGTATTTATTGATGGCAAGCAAAAAAAAAAAATTCTGTGTAAATGTTTTTAGGATCCTGTAGTTCATTTAGGATCATAATACGCATTTGGATAATTAATTTACTTTTACACTGGCAAACCTAATACGTAGCCATTTATATACAAGTTAGAGTAAACAGCGGGCTTCGTCCCCCCCTTGTTGCTACAACTGTTTAAATAACGTACCTGTCATTTTTCTTTTCATTGTTAACATCCTGACAACTTTAACAAAACAAGTCTTTTTACAAAGCTCATTTAAAAATGTCCGCTCTAGTGCACTGATAGTACAAGGACTATTGCCCACATTGTCAAACAGGTAACACAGTAATAACGATTCATGATGTACAGAAAATAAAAAATAAACAGAGCATGTGTTATGTTTTTTTTTTTTTTTTTTTTTTTAAATCACAGTGATTTAGAGGACAGATCAAAAACATCGGCGCACTAAGCGGCCATTTTGAAAAGAGCTTTGTAAAACTTTAAAGTTATAAGTGTAAAAAGTTGTCCGGATGTTAACAGTGAAAAGAAAAATTACAGGTACATAACTTATACAGTTGTAGCAACAACGCCAGTTTTTTCAGAACCCTGATACTTACTCTTTAAGGCAATCCAGTGTAAGACTAGCCAAATAATTAAAGGTTAGCTGTCTCTTTTTTATTTACTTTTTTATTCTCTTATTCTTGAAATGCACATGGGCTATTCACAGATGCTACTTGCATTATTATTATTATTATTATTATTATTATTATTATTATTATTATTATTATTATTATTATTATTATTATTAACCACTGTTTAACACTGTATTAGGGAAATGTTGTCACCCACCTTGTTTCCTTGTCCTGCTGTTTTACTCAACCACAAAATTAATTTTCTTTTCGTTCTCAGAAAACCATCTGGTTCAGAGCCCCATCCCAAATCTCGCATTAGCTTACCGGCACCCAATCCAGACCACATTGGAGGTTATAAGTTGGCCGTGGCTACGTTTGCTGGGATCGAGAGTAAATTTGGACTCCATCTGCCACGTTTTACAGCGCAAGCATATACTTCACCTGCTGTCGTGGCCACAGCCCAGTCTTAATGACTCAAACACAGTGAGCCCTCCCATACCTGATCAACTTAGGATTTCTTGTTGTGGCTTTAGAGTGCTTCCTTTTAAACATGTTACTGTAAGTATTTCATATTGTGGCTACAGTGATGTCCAAACTGATAAGGAAGCAGTATACAGTAGTATCCGTTTCCCTAAGCATCCCCTATAAAGAGGAATGATCTTATGTTTCAGTAACTCTGTCATCATTGTACTTCTAACACAATCTTTAACAGTTTGAGATACAGACTTATTATTTGTTTGGTTAATACAAACCCTGTTTAATTTCCTGGTCAATTTGAACGCTGACCATTCCATGAAGATCGCTAACATGCTAGGGTTCCTTCCATTGGGCCTGGATGGATGACATTTACTTGTGGTGTGAAATTCTGTTTTGTGGACATCACTCCTTTGATGATGACTATTATTCTCTAGGTTACATTTGTAACATGTGTTTCTCATGTAAGATGAGTGTCACATGACTGAAGTAATACCGTTTTTTTGGTACCTTTCCATGCACATTTATCAAGAAGTTAACAACACCTGATTGGCTGTGTTTATCTTGGGACCAATGCTCCCAAAATGTAGTTTGGTTTGGACAAAAATCAAGGTGTTCCACATTACACACGTAACCCTGGTAACTTATATCGGCATAATTTTTTATTTTTGCACGCACATTTGTTGTGTTTAATTTGTTTTTTGCAGAGAAGTATTTTATCAGTACTGTAATTGTATCACAATTTATAAGATAGTCTGGAATTATGTTCATCCTTTCACAAGGAAATAGATTGAAATTCAAATAATGGGTCGGAGTGAGATTATATTTATTCCATTCAATTTTTTTTTTTTTTTTTTTTTAACACTCAGGTCTTTCCTCACTGAATGTGATTCTAGAATATAATATGACTAATGTTTAAATGTTTGGAGTGTTTGTAGATTAGTTAGACTTGTGTGTATATTTTACATTCCTTGTTCCTCGGGTTGCAAATGAAATGACCAAACATTTTAATAAACAGAAACGTGAATAATTTAACCTATTTTCTAGTAACTGGTGTGTGTGCTTTGTTCTCAGATTTTTTTTTTTAGTATATTAAATAGAGCCTTAACCCTTTGTGCAGTACGAACGTACGCAACTTTTAAACTTGAATTACTGAGCCTACAAAACTCCTGCTAACATGATATTGTAACACTAGGTTTCTGTAAAACCTTTATTGGTCTCTTGCATCCTCTTCTAAATATTGACTGAATTACAGTACATGTAATTATCCCAGTCACAAAAATGTCAACAGTGCTTGTAAACCGGCGAAGATCTCTCAGTGAGAAAGAAGTATTAGTAATAATTTCAGTAATAAGTTATTAGTAATAAGTTCAGATTCCGATTTTAAATTCAAATGCATACAATTCTTCCACTGAATTGGATGTCGGCCATATCTCAGTGAAGACATAGGCGAATAAAGAGGTGGCGCCAATCTCTGTGTGTTGCTCCATGCTTCAAGGAGTACCTGATACGCTGAAGCATTAGAGACTCTCACTCCCTCCACCCGGATTTGATTTATTCATCTCCCCCCCCCCTCCTCTTTCTCATTGTGGTTGTTCTACCCTGTTGTTTATCGCCTACATGTTATTTTTTTAGTAAAAACCTTTCCCTATGACTAAAAAAAAAAAATATATATATATATATATATATATATATATATATATATATATATATATATATATATATATATATAACTTTTACTGTAAAAATGATTTGTTTGTATTTTGTTAGTATTCATTACATACATACAAGCATGTAGTTTTCAGCTTGTTTGTACACTGTACTTGTAATAATCTAGCGCATGCAGAAGAAAAAAAAAAAAAACTCACTCCCGTAGGACCAGCAGTGCATTTTAGAACTCGCTACTCAAAGAGTTAACATACATGGCCAACAGTGATTACAGAAAATCTTACTTAATGTGTATTACAGTAGTCTCTGGCTAAGAGAACATCCCTCAGGAAGCAAGCAAAGTGTTCTCTCAGCCGAAGTGTGCTCTAAGACAGAGTTAGCCACCAGACAAATTATGAATCAATGATCAATTACTTGTCATGACAAACATGCATCAACATATGAAATGACCTGAATGCTTAAAAGCAAAACAATAGACAAGTGTTTGGTAATAAACTATAATAATAAAGTAACAGACAAACTAACAATAATAAAACTACAGCAAAACAACACGGCCAAAAAGCTTAAATCGCTATGCACTATGAAATTAGCTGGCGGGTGTGTTTCTGGCTATCGCAATAGCAAAATTAATGTCGTTACTTATGGTTAACTTAACGTTAGTAAATGAACAGTCAAATTAAATTAGCACAGCACCCCTATCCATGACAGAAAATGCAGAAGAAGTATACAAGACATGCACATTATTGAACAGAATGGTGAAGCAACTCGCCAGAACAGGAAACGACAAATTGCTCGGAGACTTGTGTCCCTGATTCAGGTTTTTTTCAAGAGCTCGAACAATTTTCAACTTTGTGTAGCAAGAGAAACAGCGGCGCATTTTGCTGTTTTTGTTTACATTCCATTTTGATGAGGAGCACTCGTGGAAATCAGAATACAAAACATTCTCGCAAAGACAATTTGCTTTTTTTTTATGAAACTACTGTATCTGTGGTGAACGAATCGCTGTCGGCGCCTAGAAGATACTGCTGTATACAATAAAAGAAATATAGTGCAAATTTTGTTTTTTTTAATACGAAAATATAGCAAAGAAATTTTGGACAACCGTAGGTTATCGTTAATTGGCAAACACGTCGTTATTACAGAGGTTTATTTTGTGAGATCTTCCTCCCTGTTTGTTTCCTCCTGTTTCTCTATTAAAATTTCACACTTCTGCATTGCAGATCAGCGAGTTAAAATGATCTATAAACAGAATGTATTTTACTCTTTAGTGTCACTAGTCATGATATAGAGAAATATAATTATTTTAGACCACAGAATGTTGTATAATATGGCTTTTATTGTACAAGACAATATTAACTGCTGTGAGATTTGGATTTGGAAAATAGTGTATTCTTGCTGCTTATTTGTACTGAATCATTGTTAATACTGAATCACTGGTAATAGGTAAATGTTTGCTTTATTTATACAGCGATATAGAATGCTATTTATTAATGTGCAATGTGTGTAAATCAGTGCCTTACAGTATGTTTGGCAACTGAAAGACAAGCGTGTTCTCCATTGGAGATGATCATGTTAGCAATGTACTACATTTTACATGTACTAAATGTAAAAAGGCTGGCCTGTTAGTGTTAATAAAATATTAAATGTTAAGTGTTTTGTGTTCCTGTAGCTTAAGTATGTTTATTCGGAAACTATATACAAAACCAGGAATAGGTTACTTGGGTGTACAAAGAAAAGGGATTCATAAAAACAAACAACCAGGTGAGCTTCAAAACTGAACTGATGCCCAGCGCTTTCAGAGGGTTGAGGATTCAGTGATGGATTGCAAGGTCACGTATTGGCTGTCTTGTCCACCATTTTAAGAATCCTTGGGATGATCTTGTAAGACTGGCTACATTAATTCTGTATTGTTAATTTTGTCTATGTGGTGAGGCAGAGGCACAAGGAAGAGGGTTATTGATTTATAGCAGGTGTCCCGATGGTTCTTTCTCCTTCATGGTTTTATTTGCAAGAATTTGCAAAATGAAATGCTGGTTACTGTCCACCCACCTCACCAAATGCTTGTTTGTCCTGCAGTAGTAGTTTTATGATTTCTGGACACAGCTGGAGGGAGAGTAAAAACAACAGCTTGCTTTTTTCCATTCTAAGTATGCACAGACCCTGTAAACTAATTCTTATTATCCATTTTTTTTTGTTTATAATTAAACCCTTTCAAGTTGTATTTTTTTCTTATTAAAAAAAGGTGCTTTGAACCTAACATGAACTTCCAAGCAACACAGCAAGTTCTGAAACATAATTGGGCCCCCTAAAAAACAAGCATTTGGTATGAATGTTAAAGTTTTGTGCAATTGAAAATGCAAGTATATTTTCATATTGTTTGTGAATTTAATTAAAGTTTTATAACATAGTTTTTGGAATAAAAAGTAACTACCATTATCTATACGGCTCTTGGCTACATCAGTGAAGAATGTTTATGAATATATTTTCGGTGCAAGAGCTGTATTGCGTTGCATACCAGTAGTACCCATTGCAATGTTTTTTTTTTTGCCATGCTTTACAAAAAAGACACATTAATTAAAAATTCTTGCTTTCAGCACTTCCTTCTGAAACGTATTTATAATACTTACCTTCAGCAGGCACCTGGCTGATTCAAGCTGTGGTGACAATTGGGATAGAAACTTCCACCTCCCATGCCATTTATCTTTAAACAGTTTTCATAATGTATTCCTAAAAACACTGCAATAATGTATATATGTTTTTTAAATTACACTCAAACCCTTTAGTATTATTATTTTTTTAAAGTAATGTAACACACATTAGTCTGTGCCAATCAGTTTTTTTTTTTTTTTTTTTTTTTTTTTTTTTTTTTTTCCTCGTTGTAGCTAATACTTTGCACTTGCCCAGTATAGTACTCGATGTTGTAAAAACGATGACTACAAACCGAAATGTCACTTCGCAGTACAGTGTATTCAGTGCTTGGTTATTTCAAGATGATGGAGATGTGAAGTCTGTACCACATTTTCTCAGCTTGGACAGAATCCTGTCAAAAAGCTGACCTTGCTAGCTGCTACTGACTTATATGTGCAACTAGATGATAGCCGTGGGGAGAGTTGAGAACCAACTTGCACATCAAGTGGGAATCTTCTTTAAATCTCTTATATAATGATTGTGTACTATCCAAATAAAAACATTACAGTATGCAGACAAGTATTATCCTTGTGTATATATACTGTGTGTGTGTATAATTTATATAATATATAAAATATTATGGGTAATATTCAGCATTACAAGAGCTAATCAAATCATGTGAAAGTCACCAAAAGGCTTGTAAATTCACAGGGTTTTAAAATCAGAGCACAACAACTACAGACATGTTTTGCCCTGTTTGCCATCAGTGTATTTACTCTCCTGAGCTTTTCACTAGTCGGAGTACAGTTACGCTGCACTGATGAGCCCCAAAAAGGGCAAAACATATCTGCAGTTGCTGTGCTGACATAAAACACTGTGAATGTAGAAGCCTTTTGGTGACTTTCACTCAATTTGATTGGCTCAAAATTTCTCTGGTAGTTTTATTATCAGTGTCTATTTACTCAAATCACATAATTTTGTAATAGATTGATACACAGTAACACTTTGAGTTATGGTGTAAGTACAATGCAATAATACAATTCATTTTCCAAGCATTCAACAGTGATATAGGTACCAAGAAGGTATAACTTTAATTGGGTAAACTGAAATGCAAATGATATTATTTGATTGCTTTCCAATAAATATAATTCATGCAGTACCCTGCAATAAATAAAAACATCAATGTGCATATAGTACACACATTTATAATGTAAGATACCAGTGTGAAACACCACATCTAAAGCTGCTGGCTCTAGGGTAGCTTACCACATCTGCAGATCATCACAGTCAGCCTCATATGGATTTAATAGCACCATGCCAGTATGGCCTGTGAATAGATGTTATTAAACACTGCTCCTAAAGGAAAAGGACAAACAGCAGTTGAACTGGATCGTCTGACTGGGCTATTAACTGTCAAACACTCAAGCAGAAGGGGTTTGCTTGAACAAAAATAATACAGTACAGAACCACTTTTAAAGGCATGACAGTTTTGATAAAAGCAGGGTGTAAACGACGACTGGCTTAATAAGCCCAGTGCAGCATTTGTAGCTTGACACTTAACACTATCCTGGTGAATGTGGAGCAGGTTTCTCAATTCACTAGTTTGACAGTTCTACAGCTCCTTCCTCTTCAGCATCAGGTCTATTTGCACAGATCTCCACCAGGGTCCTGGCAAAACGAGTCCAGTCCTCAGCGTGGGGGACTGCAAGCTGTAAGGACGGAAATGCAGGCTTTATAACAGCTACCCGAGAGTCCATACCATTGGCAGAACAAATTGTATACCATGGTGTTATATTTTCCTTGAGTTTGTTGCTTAACCTTCATAGTTGCTTTAATCAGTTGGTAGGCCCTTTCAGAAACAATACAGACTTTTTTTTTAATCCAATGTATTACCCAGTGGTGTAACCAGTACCTCTTAACAACCATTTGTCAGCAACCAGTTAATATGTTTATAATGTTGCAGAATCCCAGTTGTGTGATTTGTGGGCCTGATTAAACTGAAGGAATGACATGTATATGAGATCACACTTCAAAAGTTCACGTCACAAGAAGTATACAAATGCGATCTGCATCCAAAAATATACAAAAATCGACACAAACTAGCTTTGTGTCTACACCATAGCGCTGCCTGCACTCACTACACGAAAAGGACCCTTTGTTTGTGTAATGCAAAACATAAATTCTTAAACTTCATAGCTCTGAATAATCAAACTCGATTTATTTAATGTTACACATCTTGCTATGAAAATTATTTTGTAACAGCAAACTAAAACTTAAAAAGATGAACTTAAGAAGTTAAATTCTGTATAAGCCTGGACATTAAAAAATAAAATCGATGCATTTTACATTACGGGTCCACCTGCTGTGGTTTTGCTGGAGACTTCAACAGCTTGTAGTCTAAGCCCTTTAGATTTTATAATTAGGGCTTCTGTTTTTATTAATTTCATTTTTCTGTGATTATTTTTTAGCTATCTGAGTGTTATATAAATCGTTTTATTCAGGTCTTTTTGCTTTTTATATACTGTATGAAATCACTGTTTTCGGTTATGTTCCAAAATGCTTGGGTGCTTGCTTCTGTCACCGTATGTGTAGTAACTCGACAGTACTTGCACACTTAAGTTGTACCTTCTTTGCTTCGCTGTGTTCCACAACTAAATCCCTATGGTCATAGGCACATTCTTCTGGGTTTTTTGTGTGTAGGCATTTCTTTACATTTTGTCACAAATTGCAATTCTGTTTTAAATCCTCTGTATCTTAACTGTAATACAGCTTTAAATCATGTGAACGAGCCTCCATTCCTAATTATAATCTCGTTTTATACCTCGCAAGCAGAGTCTCCATAGAAATGTAGGAATGTGCTGCCACTCAACAGTTGGGGTGGGTTTAAAGTATTCAGAACAAATCAATAATAGACGCAAATCAGGAAGGAGGGACAGTACCCAACTGCACTGGGAAAGGTAGTTTGTTGTTCATTTTTTTATGGGAAAGGGATGGTCAAAGTGAATTGAGAAACCATTTCCACTGTTTTATAATTATTTTTTTTGTAATTAAAATATATTTAGAGAGAGATTTCTCAGCCTTTCACTTACTGTGCCTTTTGAATACACACAAATACAATCATGAAATATTGAGGACAGTTATTTATTCAAGTGACTTACACAGTATAGTAAATATATAATATACTGTTAACATTATTGAACTGTACTCAAATAAGGAATATTAGACCATGCAGAAAGCAGTTAATGTACAACTTGGACCATGAATGTACTTTGTGATTCATACTGTGAGGCGATAGATGATGTGGTGTGACTACATTCTGGGTAAGCAAATCTCTACCCAGTTAGCATATAAGGAGTTGAGGTTTATAAGGCAGTGAGGACCAGTGGTTAAAGTCCAGTGTTTGTAACCAGGTGGTCAGTGGTTCAAATCCCACCTCTGTCACTGACTGACTCTTTTGCATCCTGCAGATGAGATATTAAATCCATGTCCTAATTTAAGTGACTCTGCATGTAATTCACAGTTCACAGCACACCTCTGTAAAGGGCTTTGTGATGGTAGTCCACTATGAAAGGCGCTATATCAAAATAAAGATATTACTACTATTATTATTATTATATAATGTGTTTTGTCTGACTGGAGTATCACCGCTTTACTATTGATATATAGTCGCAGACACAAGTATTGGCACCCTACACTTAAAATAAAATCATTCAAGAAAAACTTATTAAATGCAGGCATTTAGTGAACATTAGCCACTATTTAATATGACAAAGGCCATGTACACCATTTCTGGTAGTTTAACAAAGAATCTTTCTTTAAAAAACAAAAGAAAAAACAATAGCCAGAAAAAATGAGACTATTATTTCCAACATCTCTTTGAAGAAAAACTATTTTGGCAGCACAGCAGATGATGGTGAAGACAAAGGTGTTGGATTCACGTTGAGAAAAAGCACTCGTAGCAAACTACAACAAAGTAAATGTCTACAGAACAGTATCAAAGAAATATGAAATACAAAAATCCACAATCAGCAATAATCAAGAAGCACCATAGAACCAATTCAACTGAAAGAAGTGGAGTCAGTAAGTGACAGGGTAGGGTCATGGACTGGATATTATTGGCATGGAAGAGAGACTCATACCCAGAAAGCTGCCTGCCAACCCAATATACTCTACACCAACACATACATACGTACAATAGCAGGGCTAGCGCCCTGCCACAACGACACCGGCGGGGCTGACACAATGCTGCAACGTTCAAGGAAAATGACAGGTACAGCAGGTAGGAGAATTGTCCGAGCATCTAAAAAAAAAATCCAAGATTAACAGCCAAGGACTGAAAGAAAGATTTGGAACAATCAGGCATAATAGTATGAACAGTTCAAAGCTGGCACCTGAACCCAGAAGAGTTGTATGCACGTAGGCCTTGCTGCAAACCACTTTTAAAGAACATTCATAAAACAGTCTAAAATTTGCCAAGAAATATGAACAAAAATCTGAGCGTTCTTCAACAAATGGGTCCAATGAGATCTTCTGGTCCAATGAGACTAAATAGAATGTTTGTTTGGAGAAAACTTTATACCTACAGTTTAACACTGAGGTGGTTCAATCATGATATGGGGTGTTTTACCAGTTCAGGGTCTGGAGACATTCATGTGATTGAATGCAGCCACGTTTCATAACATCTGGCAGACAGTTTATCTTTCAATACGAAAACCACCCCCCAAAAAAAGCAGGGGTTATTAAAATCAGATTTAAAAGGACTTAAATACACAGTTATAATTTTATAATAAAATATAATTTCAATATGAAGTGCAAGGTTATATGCAGTATGAGTAAAACTGTAAACCGGTAAAAGTAATATACATATGTGTGTGTGTGTGTGTGTGTGTGTGTGTATGTGTGCGCGTGCCTATACCACACAAGTAGAATCCTCAGTGGGAGAGGGCATAATCATAGTTAAATACAAATCCAAAGAGGGCATCTCAAGTATTTTACCACTAACAGAGGGCCTTTAAGCATAAATTATATGTTGGCTTTGTGTGGCACTGGAAATCCTTATAAAGCAAATGAAAGAAATGAATTGGAATTTGTTCCAGACTCAGCACATATATAAGCAGTATGCCATGGAAAAGTGGAACAGTAACAGTGATATTAAGAAGAACCTAGGGGAGATATTTGATATTGAGAAAGCTATACAGCTGGTGCAAAAAGGCTTATGAGATTAATTACTTCAAACACAACAATAAAACTATAATATGAAACAGTAAGTAGACACATGTTTCAGCTAATGCCTCCATCAGTGTAATGATTTAACTGAAATGACTGAAATGTGTATGCATTCTGTATAACTAAAAAAAATAAGCCTATCACAAAGGAAAATGACAAACCAGTTTCGCAAGTACTGGTGTGTGTCAGACATGAAAGGAGCCCATGGAAAATGATTTCTTTAAAATATAGGGTATACAAAGTTTGCTACCAACATGCCAACTGACAAACTGCAGTGTATGTTTTTTTTTTTTATCCCCCACAATGTTAAAACATCAAACCCTTTAACTTTAGTGGCTTAATTGATGACCGCCCATGATCATTAACCCTAAACCACACTTTAAAGCAGTCAGACTCCAATTATACTGCTTGAGAAAACTAAAATTATAATATCTTAAAAAAAAAAAACCGCAATGAAATAAACCCAGAGTCAAAGGAGCCAGCTCTACAAATATTTGGAAGTTCATTCTGCAGTTAGTTATCCTGGTGCATATGATAATATTGCACACTCCAGATTTACATATGGGAAAAAGTTCGACTTTTACGATTACTTTTTCAGTAGAAAAATTACAAATATGGTGTATTATAATTTTACTATTTATCTTTCAAACAATCAAATATGCTGTGCTCTGTTAGTCTGTATCAGGGCTACTTCCTAAACTTTAGTAGCAGTGCATTTCTCTATATAGTATTACCTGTGTGTTACTAATAAAACATGATTACCGTGATTTGAAATTGTTTGGTGCGTCTGGTACTTTTTACTCAGGGCCTCAATAGATAACAACAATTTTTTTTTTTTACAGTTGTTTTACCTTTCAAACAATTGAGATTTGTTTCTGGGTTGTTGTTTCTTATAGGTGCTTATACATTCTTCAGGGTTAAAGTTTAAACTTGTGGAACATGATTATTATTATTATTATTATTATTATTATTATTATTATTATTATTATTATTATTATTATTTTATTATACCAACTAAACATTCACCTAAAAGTGGATTTTTTCAAAAGAAATGAGACTTCTTAAGCTTTTATTTGGTATTATTAGTTTTATGCTTATTTTCACAGACCCTGACCAGCACTTTTAATGGACTACCTAATACTGTTTTAATTATAGTAGCAGAAGATCAGTGCATATCAGGGTCTGTGAAATCAGCCAATAGTATTTATAGCAGGCTATTCCTAAACACATTATCCCATAACCACAAAATAAAAAACAGGTAAAGTTTTACAATATATTCCATACATTAAAATGCCTTTAATATGTCTGCCTCATAATAAAAACTATCAAATTCTTCAATTACAATAGATGACGCAACTTCAATACACAATACACTCCAGTATTAATACTTTTTTTTTTTTACCTCTCCAACATCGTAGATCCAGACTCGACCCTCCGAATCCCCGAGTATCACCTCTTTACCTGTTGCCGCCCATCGGACCCGGTTCATGGCAGAGGCCGGGTCTGATTTAGGCAGGGTCTTGGTGGTGCCATATACCTTCCTCTTCTTAATAATCGTCTTGACCGTGCTCCAAGGAATATTCAAGGCCTTTGAAATGTTTTTATACCCATCCCCTGATCTGTGCCTTTCAAAGCATCTTGGTGCTCATGGTCTTCGCTTTGGAATGCACAACCCAGCAGAACCTACAGGAACTGCTGAATTTATCCTGAAATCATGTGAATCACTACAATTTAACACAGGTGGAGGCCACTTAACTTGGTGTGTGATTTTGAAGGCGATTGGTTACACCTGAGCTAATTTAGGATTGCTATTACTTATCCAACCAAGCTATTTCAGTTTTTATTTTTAATTAATTTTCTACAAATTTCTAGAATTTTTTTTAACTTGGAAGTTGTGGGGTAGGATGTGTAGATAAATGAAAAAAAAAAAAAAAACATTTTAATGGATTTTAATTCCAGGCTTTAAGGCAACAAAAGGTGAACAATTTAATGGGGTGTAGACTTTCTATAGGCACTGTATATAAATCTTGTATACTTTCATTAGCTACATAGGTCTCAAATGTAGAGTTTTGAAAGAAATGCATATTACAGAAAACATTATTTTCATTTCAAAACAGACAGCTGATACTACACTGAGTCTTCAGTTTGCTTGCCTTGCCTTCCAGGAAGTCTGCTACTGCTTTTCTTCCTTGGTCATTTCACGCCAGCAGTGTCTTCTGGGTCAAAGCGTTATACTGGCTGAAGGTATGTAAGTCAATAGGGGAAGCAGCTGATTGGTTATTTCCAGGAAAGAAGCCAGTGAGTGACAATTGCACCCTCCAGGAGAAACTACCCAGGAAGTACAAGACAGTTTAAAAACAACACGCAAACAAATTTCTTTAACCTGGTGTTGTACCAGATACCACGTTTCAAAATGGAAATACATATTTTCTAAAACATGTGTTCTCTTAAAACTGCACATTTGAGACCTATATATAAAAGGGATATGCATGGCATAGAAAATGGTTTGCAATGTTTGTTTTAATATACTCTACCATACTTTGCTGGTCTTTATAATGCTTGCCTATATTTAATCACACTTGCTTTACTTTTATTATGGGATACTTTTGTTTGGGCATTAAGTTGCCTCAATGCAGTATTGTAGCTGCAGTGATGGTATTTAACTTTCTGTCGCAGTATAGTTTAATAAAACAGAGCTTTGAGGTTTCTTTGACAGTTCAATTAAGAATCACTGTGGAGTAAAATGAAAGAGATTATCACTCTGTTATATAACCTGTTGGAAGAAAAGACCACACAAAACAGTCTCCAAAGATCCTCCTGAACTGCTGAAAAAAGATTTGCAAATCTTTTCCAGAAATCCATATCACAGGTGCAAGTTTCCTGTTAGAAAGAACGTTATGCTACATTTATATTCTGAAACCACACAGACACAAAAAGCTCCTAAGATCTTCCAAACAATGAGAAACTCATTTAACTTGCAGCGATAATACACCGCAGACAACAACAGATTAGAGGTGACAATTGCAGCTCAATTGAAGAAAAAAGAAAATATGATGTGAATCTCTCAGAATAGCACTGGTGATTTCAATGGGAGGTGGATTTAAAATACCTAACCACAATCTATATGAGGATTTTTTTTACTTATGCTATAGAAAAAAAAGGTCTTGCAAATCATTTGAACACAAATTGGAAGCACGCAATCTCGAAAATGTTATGTTAATAACAAAAGGCTGCATGCTGTGAACACTGCATCATGTTTCTCATAAAGGAAGCTTTGGCAAGTCAACGACATCCTTTAACTCTCTAGTCCCTAGACACTACAATAACACCGTGTAACAATTTTTAAATTTTTTTTTGTTCCTGGGTAGCAAGTGTTATTTCCTAATTGCTTATGCCTCAAAAGTATAGAAAATGGCTATTATTCCCCACAAACTTTGCTTTTGTGACCAGGACAGTGATATTTCAAAATATCACTATTTCCAATGGGAAAACGGGCAAATGTGTGTCTTTTCGTTCACATAAAGTCAGAAAAAAACAACATATGAATCCAAATTAACATGTATTTATACTAAAGTAATACAAAAATGATTACAAAAGATTTAGAAGTGAGTAGTTTTTCGAGATTTATGATTATACTGTATAATCGTAAAGATATTCAATATTTATATTCAATATTTTGAAATATCACTGTCCTGGTCACAAAAGCAAAGTTTGTGGGGAATAATAGCCATTTTCTATACTTTTGAGGCATAAGCAATTAGGAAATAACACTTACTACCCAGGAACAAAAATTGTGTTACATAGTGTAATCAAAGGGATCCCTTTTTGTTTAAAGAAAAGCTTGTGCAGCTGTGATTGAGCAGGAGTATTTGATAAATAAATACTTTAGTAATTAGATATAAACAAGATCACAATGTATAAAAACAACATTTTTTTTGCAAGATTTTGGTTATTATTTCTTTATTTAGCAGACACCTTTATCCAAGGGGACTTACAGAGACTAGGATGTGTGAACAATGCATCAGCTGCAGAGTCACTTACTAGAAAACAACAGAATTATTCCGGGCTTCTCATACAGACAGGCTAAAAGAATTGAAAGTCTTGAACAAAGAAGAGCTAATTCAAGGAGGTATTGACAGTCACCTGAAAGACAGAGCACAAGGAGGTTAAGCAACTTGTTCAAGGTCACACAATAAGTGAGCCAGGATTTGAACTGGGGAACCTCCTGGTTACAAGCCCTTTTTCTTTAACCACTGGACCACACAGCATCCTTGGTCTTCTGTCCTCCACACAACAAATATACAGTGCTAAAACAATCCTAAATTGACGACAATCGCATTTCATATAGGCTTGACCAAGCATTGCAGTATTAAAATAGAATGTGTGTTGTAAATCAGGACATGGTTTTCCAATAAATGCTGAACTGGTCTAACAGAAATGACATTGACTCTATAGATGATACAATGCCTACAGCCAGTTAGCAGTTGAAAGTTGTTAAGTTTTTAAAGCATGAACAATAAAGAAAGGCTTTCCAATTTTTTGGGAACCTCTTACGCTTTTGGGGACCCTATATATGGAGAACCTGCTCATAGCAACAGAAGTAGCCTGTCATTCAAACTCTCCCACCTTGTCAGGGAAGGAGAATGGCACTTGGGTTAGGTTTTTTCAAAAAATGACTAGTAATGATATATGTTATTAAAATAGTGTTTGCTATAAACATTGGCAAATTATTTATTATGAGGTGCGTTTTCAAGATCTGTAGTCTTGATCACAGTTCAGGCTAAATAAAATCTAAAAGATAATATCTAGTCTACAAATACACTAGTCTAAAAAAAAAAAGTATAATTCTGTTCAATCAAATATTATTATTATTATTATTATTATTATTATTATTATTATTATTATTTATTATTATTATAGTCAGCACTCACATATCCGACCCTATACAATTTTGACTTCAGTGATGGTTAAACGCGTGTGACGCATATCTGATTATTAAATTTTGACCCGCTCCAACCATTGTATCTTTTTTGTATTCTCTGAAAAAAGGACAATATCAAAAATACATATCTGAAAGGACTGTGTTTTAAAATTAGTAGTCTTGCATTTAGATGTACCGGTACTGTATTTTTAACAGAAGTAGTATTTTAATTCAGAACAATATGATTCTGAAAATATCACTTCCCAAAACTAAAGCGACGACATGTTAACTGTAATACAGTACATAATTTTAAACCCGGTATGTAAAATTTTGGGCGACCTGAAACATATGGGAACAATAAGTCACTCGGGTAGGCTGGAGCTAACCCATTTAAGGCTTTATAGGTTATAAGCAGGATTTTAAAATCAATCCCATATTGTACTGAGAGCCAGTGTAGGGAGGCCAATAGTGCCTTTATATGTTCAAACTTTTTTGTTTTCGTTAGGATCCTGGCAGTAGCGTTTTGCATGAGCAAAATGCAGTTTGGAATGCCAGGGGGCATTACAGTAGTCTATTCTACTCTTAAGTCTAGTCTATTCTTAAGTTACATCCTGTGCTGAGAAAAAGCACCTTAATTTTGCAGTATTTCTTAGTTGGAAAAAAATGTGGGATTCAAATGAAAGATCAGGGGAAAAAATTACATCCAAATTTCTCATTTCTGTCTTTGACTCATTATGGTAGCTGCCCACTATACAGACACATTGATTTACCCTCTCAGTTGATTTCTTGACCCCAAAATTATGACCTCTTTTCTATCAGAATTTAACTGTAGAGAATGTGTTGACATCCATTTCTTTACATCAATGAGACAGGTAGTTTAGGTATTGCAGATGTGGAATTACCTGGTTTCAGAGATAGACAATTGTGTGTCATCGGCATAGCAAAGTTTAGCCTGTGTCTACGGACAACATCGCCCAGGGGAAGCACACAGAGATAAAACAAGATTGGTCGAAGAAAAGAGTCATGTGGGATGCCACACTTAACTCTAGATAAGAAGACAAGCGCTCCTCAATTTGAACACATTGTAACCTTGAAAGATTTAAACCAAGATAGAATGCAACCTGACAGTCCCACAAGATTCTCAAGACGGTCAATTAAAAACAGATTGCCAATGGTGTTGAATGCTGCGCTTAGATCAAGAAGAATGAGGCAAGACCTGAACCAGAAGATAATAGCATATCGTTTACTACTTTGATAAGAGCCATTTCAGTACTTTATCTATTATGCACTGGAAAGAATGATTTTTTGACAAAAAGAGGAGATTAGAAATAAGGCCTAAGTAGTGGATCCAAAGTAAGTTTTTTAAGCAGTGGTTTTGCAATGGCAATGAGTCAGCAATGATACCAGATGAAAGGGAGCTATTAATAATATTTAGAATAGTAAAATCAATCCTAGACAATATTTCTTTCAATAGTTTAGTAAAAATGGGGTCTAATGAACAAGTAGAAGATTTTGCCTTACTAACTAGATTTGGCCAATGTTTGATATTTGGTTTCTTATATCAGCAGTTTTGTGCTTATATCAGCAAGTGATTCATAAAGTCATCGCTGTTAGCTGTTAACAAGATTTTCATAGAAGGCTCTTTTTGCTGGTTTGTGAGTTGAGCTATTGTGTTAAAGAGAAATCAAGGATTACTTTTATTTGTTTCTATTAAGTTTGAGTAAGCTGACCTGGTGGAAGATAATGCAGCCTTGTAATTCAAGACGCTATCTTTCCAGGCAAGGTAAAAATAATAATAATAATAATAATAATAATAATAATAATAATAATAATAATAATAATAATAATAATAATAATATAATAATTTTATGGTTTTCCATCTACATTCTAATTTATGACATGTTTGGTTGAGTATACGAGTTGTGTCATTGAACCAAGGGAAGAATCTTTTGAAAAACAGTGGTGCTATCGTGTTCAAGATATTGCTTAAGGTTGTGTTATAATTATCTAGTAATACATCAACTGATCTTGAATGGATAAGTGCTAAGGTGGACAACGCATCCAATAATTCAGCAGGATTTCTTGTTGTAAGCTATTGTATTATTCCAATAACATTACTGTAACATAAAAAAAAAATTAATGAATGAATTGCCTATGCAAAATGCTGGAGTGACCAGGCCTCTGGTTAAGAAAAGGTCACAGGATGGCAACATTCGCTTACAATTCAGCTCGGGGTAATGAGTGAGAATAATCTATTGCATCTATTGACTCTTACTGAGGTACACCTGCTGCTACCTGACCAGAAAGAATAGAGATACTAATTCCAGGCCTGCAGCAAACAAAGTAAACATACAACTGAGATATATCAGAGCTGCGCAATGCAGTTCATAATGCTGAAAAAGTACTGAAAGTTATTTCAAGTGATCTGGGAAGACAGGAAACAGCACAGCAAGGTCCGATACATCTTCCAGGTACTGTTATAATGCATACGGATGTATACTGCTCTTTAATATGTGTCTGAAAATTATTAGTTGAAGGATGATTGGTTAGTTTAAAAGGTTCATTAGAATGAAGGCAACATTAAAATCAAGGTAGAACACAACTATATCCCTACCTGTCTCTTGAAAATGTTATATTTGAACGCATCTAACTATGTTTAGCTTTGATTATTGTGTCTAAAATATACCATGGTAAGATATTGCATTTGGTTGCAATGTTAATAGTGTTACACAGACAAAGCAAATAGGTTATATTATTAGGATGTGAGATTCAAGCATAAGGTGATCAAGGGGAAGAACCAGTCTCTTATATTATTTAAGTTTTAAGTTGCCAACATAAAATACACTCTGGTGTAACAAAAAAAAAAAGTGCATTCAGTGTCAGATTTGAAGGAAGAACAGGTCATAATCAAGGACCATCTGAAGCTGTGTTCCTGTCTAAAATTGGTAGGTATTTCATCAGTACAACCTGTACTTGAAATGCCTCCACACAGGAGAGGAGCCAATGTGAAGGCAGCCAACCCTCCTTGCATCCCCTCAGCTGTATGATTTATAATTAAAAAGAAGGATTTACTTCCTGCTCTGGACACTTGAAAGGCCTTCTCTTTCAAGCTGTGCAGTGCCAGCCATGTTAGCAGCGGTCTCTTCTTGCCTGATCACGCTAGTATTTATAGCCAACATGTTTGCTTTTCAAAAGAGAAGGAGTGCCTTCAAGTGGTTTATAATTTACTGGAAAGACTACAGCACTGCCTTGTCACCCCATCATTTTTAAATGAGACTTGTAAACATGTACTGTTACTAAAGCACTAAACTGCAATTATTGTCAAGTGAATTGTTTTCATATACTGGTGTAAATTATTATATAATATAAATGCCACTCTATTGATACTGGAACAGATTATCTACTGTTTAATGAGAAACCAAACACCTGTATTTTTATTAGTCTTACCTCTATTTGTCACATAATACTGTAATTATCAAGTGTATCATATCCAGAATATCATCTTAGCAGTAATATGTTAAATCCCCAGGCTATCATTATATACTTACCACAAATTAATTTGTATGTAAAAGTTTTTCTATAACAACAAATCTTTGGATTTATAATATTTATTAACCACTGTACTTGAGTTTTTTTTTTTTTTTTTTCCCCAATCAGCATAATTACTGAATTATATTGGGCTGCTAAATTTATTTTCCCAAGTGATAATAATCCCTTTAAATTAAATACTATGCATAAGTTATCTTTACAATAGAAGCAGAAAAAAACAATGCAGTCACATGCAGTTTAAAATTAAAACATGCTGTCACTGGAATACCAATGTGCAGTATTAAATTAAACCACGAGCAGGAGGCCACTGTGTGCACACCTATGGAATTAAGCAATACACATCGGTAAAATAATACATCATTGTTTTTTCTCTGATGCCTAATGGTCCATACAATTACCTCATGATGCACCCATTTTGTTAAATAAAGTGAAAGTACTGAAATAATCAATTTATCATTGCCAGCACACCTCTGGTAACACAAAGAATGCAGAGTTTGTGAGCTCTCACCTCCTTGTCGTTATTTGGGTTCCAGAGATCCAAACAGCCCATTCCATCCACACAGGCAAAGACTGCAGGATGCACCAGGGACCACATGACGTCGTAGACATAGTCGGCATTGTCTTCAAAGGAGTAGAGAGGTTTGTTGTGCTGTAAGGCGGGAAGAACATTAAGACTTTGTGGCGCTAGTGCAGCCTAGGGCTGTCTGGCAAGTCTAATTAAAAACTTTGCACATTTGCTAAGTGTCATAAAACCCAGGAGATGAACGTCCTGCAAGGTGTACTGTAACTTTAATGTAACAGCTGTTTAGAGAGCCAGCAAGCGTATAGCAGTGCTCCATACTTTTAGGACAGATTGCACCACTGACACACAATACTGTTCAACCTGAAAAGGATTATGAAATTCTCTACAGTATGTGATTAACAGTCAGTGCATGGAATGTGCATCACAGCAGACACAGACTGCCATCTAGAGAGGCATTCTGCACTGAACAGACTAGTTTGCTCTTTAGAATGAAACTCACCTCCTGCAAGCTTCACTAGTCCTTACCTGTGGGTCAACAGTGCAATATCCTAATGGTGCTGCAGTAAACATTTTGCTGTACTCTCTGTAAGTTATTCTTTTGTGGCTTCACATTAGCATGCATTGAATGCTTTTGTGTGTAGCCACTAGCCACCTTATTATTGATTATGAAAAGACAATAATTTATGTATTTAATTTGCTCACATCAAAACTGCTAACCAACCTAAAATGATGTCACATGCCAAGATCTTTGGTTAAGCTAAATAATTACTATATCACTGAAGTTCACAGCAAACCTAAGCAGTAATAACAAGCACTGTTAGGCAGGGATTTAATGAACAAATAAATAGAAAATGACTAAGGAGATTCTATTCAAATTATGTTGGTAAGAAGTATCCCCTGGCATCGGCTTTCAGCATCCTGAAAAAGAAGATCCCAATGAGCTACATCCATTGAGGAAATCTCCAAATGTATGTGTGGCATCCATTAAGTAAATGGGTGTCTTGACAGAGAGTCAGGTTCTTCCATGTATCCCTATATTCTGATACTCTCCCAAATTCTTATTTAACTCCTATATTGTGATTAAAAGTGTATTGTGTTCTATAAATAAAGAATGTGGCAAATACAATTTACTGTCCACTAGTCCAAATAAAGTATTTTATTTTTAACACAAGTTGTGCACTTTCTCCAATTACATTTTCAAAGTTAGTTAATTGCAAAGTGAATTTAATAAATATCAAATGATTCAGGCCTTGTTCTTATCACAATCTAAATGCTTTGTGTGAGGCATTTCCTTAGCAAGAAAACTGCATCAAATAAGCATCATTCACTGATAACAACTTTGACCTATCATTTCCAAGTCTCTCTCTCTCTCTCTCTCTCTCTCTCTCTCTCTCTCTCTCTCTCTCTCTCTCTCTCTCTCTCTCTCTCTCTACACGAAACTTGAGGTATGTACACGAAACTCCATACTTCCCCATGACATTAAACATACTTCATTGTTACTGTTAATTTGCATGTGCATCAGTGCTGTTGGAATATGTTTAATCCAGGAGGCGCCACACATTAAATGGCTTATTATCTTTACAAAGGAATTTCTGCACATTTGCAGGTTTTGACTAGCATCAGAAAGCTATAACGGAGACACTGATTTTGGAGTCCCAAAGAACATTATGCTCAAATTCTGTACAGAAAATCTGCCTATTGCATAAAAGCATATATATCATGCAATGATATTTTGCATCTTCTCAAGCCATTTAATAAAACAATGACCAATTAACTAATAAAATCTAGTTTTCTCTAGGAACCGCCCTGACAAAATCCTTATGAAAATGTTTGAAACAAACACACAAACAAAAAAAAAAAAACAATTTAAAAGATTCAGATCTTGGTTGTTGTTGTTTTTAACTGAACTTGCTAAATGACATATTTACATGGGGTTTTCAATTGAATTTAAATACAAGTGTTTGATTGAAATTCCAAACTATAAATTTGTCATATAAAGAGGGGAACAGAAGCATGTGAAAACATTAAGTTAAACTTGATACAATGGCCTTGCCTGGAGATACCAGGATGATTACATTTTTGTGGTTTCCTTCAAAGGAAGTGAATTTTTTTTGGTTGAGTTTGATAACTGAGTCAAACAACACAGGGCTGATAACTGTTTTGGGGGTTTACTGTGAACCATACTTAATGTCTAGCTGAGGAAAAGGGAAGAAAGATGAATATGTTAAGGCAGACGGGCGTCAGTAAGTCAGCCGGTTAGCTTTGAGGGAATGCATAAACTATGCAACTGGTTATCCTTTAAGTGTTACTGGCAGCTAACCACCGTTTTTTTGTTAATCTTCCTGGTAGGTTTGGGATTGCTTCTTGAAGGCAAAGGAGCAAATCCTGAAGAGTTTAACTGTTCATTTACAGCTTGAATGACTTTCTAAATACCTCAAATACCAGTAGTTGTTCTAAACTGGGCAAAAGCTGCAGACCATTGGGTTACTTAAGTAATATAGATAATAATTGCTATCACACACCTGATAACACACAAATACAATAATGTCTCCTCGGTCCAACAGGTGTGTAGTCTATCGAGTAACTCAAGCATTAAGTAGGCTGTTAGGGTATAACACAATCTATTTTAAATGGATGCAGGGTTTTAGAATAGTTATTTTATGACAACATGCTTGGTGCTAGCTATAGTGATAATATAATTACTGTTATATGGTAAGTGTGCCAGCTGTAAGTAAAGCTAAACAGCATGCTGAATGTTGTGTGTAACAATAAACAGTATATAAATATGCTTGCTGTTTTATATATAGAATAACTTCAATTGGTCTGAGAGGTTACATTTGTGTATGTATTAGAACAAGTGTTGATACATTATATATCTCTAAACATCATCACTGCAGCAACTTTACTATTCAAATCCTCTGGTCTCAATCTTAAAATACAAGACCTTGCTATTTTCTACCATAACCTCGAGTTTGATCCATCCTACAAATACCACAATATGTTTTCTTTTTGGTGGAAACTGGCCAGACCTCTGTCTCCAAGGCTAAAGGGCAGAGACAGAGAATCGTGCCTGAACAAGCAGCGCCGCCCTCCTATCTCTGCGGGTTTGAACCTCTGACAAGAACTCAACGCTCCTTCCTTCCTCTTCACACTGGATACAGTTCACTGCTGGTAGCCAAGCCAAAAACACGTGTCTAAACATATAATCCCCTAACCAATATCTCCTCCAGCAGCAACAATATAAAACCCTTCCTTTAGTTTACAGTCAAGCGTTAATGATGTATTTATCACAGTCCTTTCTATATCAAATGCAGTCACATTTGAATATATCGTATCAAATCTCTCTTGGACATGCACATAAAGCAAAATCATTAAATTGTGAGCATTCAAATAAAAACTTAATTTAATAAAAATAGGTAATTTGCTGAAAGATAAAATTGACTTATATTGAGATGCGCTACAAGTCCAACTAAAAACAATATATAGCACAGTTATCAGATTTCCAGAAGAAGTTAATTAATGCAAGTTAAAACAATAAAAACATTTCTTCAACATACATCATTACTAAGACAACTATTTTAATTAAAATTAAGTCTGGATCACCTGAAATATTGCATTAAGCTGTATTCTTACTCTACTTTCAATTTTCCCTGTCACATCCAGACTTTCCCACCTAGTCATTTTCACTTGGAATAAGGGTGACAAGCAGTGGGGGTTTGTGTTAAATACAATTCTAACCTTTCAAACTAACATCAGATTCAGTACAAAAGTAGTTGAATGGATCCACCTTATCAGATTTTTTTTGTTTGTTCCAAAAACAAAAAAAAAAACCACATAGCTTTCTCCAGTTTGAATATATGATAGTGGTCGATGCCTCATGTTCATCTTTTCACTACTGTTCTGTAAGTTCTATGATTCTGTATTGAACATGGTATCTAAGCAATTTACATTGAAATGCTCCAGAGTAACGGGGGCTGTGAAAAAGTCACATTTTCAATTTTGGCAAATGTAATGAGGAAAGTAACCAGGATATGTTAATGGCATTTTTTAGATTGAATGAACGAGCTAAGCATTCTCACACATCTTGAAAAATCTGGCTATTGCAGCCTTTGCCCTATATTTAAATACGTGTTGACAGCACTAATTGCAAATGACTAACCCTTAAATGGACGATGTACCAGTGTGGAAGATATTATTACATTACTGGTTTAACAAACTGTCTTCTATAACATAGTCAAACAAAGTTGAACCGTTCCGCTTGTGAGCCAACTGCCTTTCTCAGAGTTATTTACATGATACAGCTACTAAGATATATTCTGAAATCTTTTTGCATGCAATGGCAAAAATGTATGAAAGTTGCTTGGAAGAGAGGCTTAAGAAAAAGGTCCAAATTGCTAAATGGATGAACTACTGAAATCCAGATAATCTTTATATAGTTTTGTTGTATGATATGTCTTTTTCTACTAAATGTAATTTTGCTCGACAACAGACGTGACAAAAATCCTCAGATTAAGAATCTGTTACAAACAGTCAATAATGCATCTATAAATGTTATATTGGACAGTTATTATGAATAATAGCAAGCTATAGAAATGCAGCCAATAAAAAAATGTAACTATGGCATTTATAAGAAAATTTATACAGTAATTCCTTTGTACCAAGAGATGAACCTGGCCATGTAGATAACTTTGGACAGCTAGAATAATACTTGCTTTAATCTAGGGTCCGGGATTGTAGGTCTGTGAAAGCAGCTGTGATAAGACAAGCTGTTTTAAAAATACAGTTTTCAGCTAAGCACTGTTTGTGCTAGGCATTACAATCTTATGTTTCAAGTTTCAAGCACTTGTCAGGGGAGAAGAATTATTGCAAGTGGAATGAGAATGACGTCTGTAATAATAAATGCACACATATGTGCAATATATCTTTGCCAGGAATATATACAGTTCACCACAAAGGCATTATGTCAGGTGGCTGTTGTATACAATTCAATAGTGACTATAACTTTTCTTTTTGACAGTATAACTAAACACACATAGAGTCACGCACTTTGTGACAGCAGGCATGCTTTACTGAACATTGCACCCACATGCCCCCTCTTTCTATCTGTGATACAAGGCATAAAGAGAAGGGCCTCAGTCCTCAGATCTACAGCTTCCTCTTCTTCAAACACATTACCTCATCAGTCCAACCATTCCTCACTCCGCCATTCTGGGGCTCTAGTTTCATTCCACATTCCACATTCCACACATTCATTCACACACTATCTATCTAGCTATCTATGTATAAT